>NC_036859.1:1064227-1107306 GCF_002910315.2 Salvelinus sp. IW2-2015 | reverse complement strand
GAAAGCGCGCAGGCATTCTACGACATTAAAAAACAAATTCAATTGAAATACCTTAAACTAATGAATGTGTCATTGAACCAATTGCACTTTATGGCAGCGAGGTGGGAGTCCACTGCAAAACAAGATTTCACCCAGTGGGACAAACCCCATTGAAACCCTGCATGCAGAGTTCTGTAATATTCTCCTACTTGTCCAGAGGAAAAATACAAACAATGCATGCAGTGCAGAATCTGGCCAATATCCACTAATAATAAAAACTAAAAAAAGAACAATTCAGTTTTGGAAACATCTAAAATACAGTGCCGACTGCTACGCCATCTTGGATTTGTTGGTCTGACAGACCAACCTGCACATGTCCTCTATGCCATTGTTATTCTCCATTGTATGATTATTTTTTACCATTGATTATTGTTGCTACTGACTGTCCTTTTGACAATATTGATTATTATTATTTTAACTATGTTAATATTGTAAATGAATCACTCAATCTCCTAAATACGCTTTGGCAACATGTATATTGTTAGAGAGAGACTAGAAAATCAAACTGTAGACAGTGAGTGAGCGAACGAGAGAAAGGGTGAGAGAGTGCTAACGGTCGTTGAAATGGTTAGCTACCTCTTGTCCTCGTCTGTATAGTGTATTGTGACATTTGTGTGAAATACACTTTTTAAAGGTCGAACGCAGCYGTTTTCATCTCAACATCAAATCATTTCTGGGTAACAATTGATTACCTTACTGTGATTGTTTACGATTCAAATGGTCAAAAGAAACAAGAAAGAATTTAGCTAGGACTGTCTGGGAGTGGTTTGAGTGGGGAGAGGTGAACTTAAAGCTAGCTGTAATTGGCAGAGAGGTTAGGAACTCTATTGACTAATTTACCGCCTGGTGATGGGACAAAACTCCATCCCACCAAAACAGGCTGACATTTCAGTCGGCCTTTTAAAACAGCTCCTACACTAAAGGGGCATTTTTGTAATTTTCACAATTTCACAGAATAATTCCAATATACAGTGTACTGCAAAACATTAAGAAAACATTAAGAACACTTTCCATGACATAGACTGACCAGGTGAATCCAGGTGAAAGCTATGATCCCTTATTGATGTCACATGTTAAATCCACTTCAATCAGTGTAGATGAAGGGGAGGAGACAGGATAAAAAAATATTTTTAAGCTGTGAGACAATGGATTGTGTATGTGTGTCATTCAGAGGGTGATTGGGCAAGAGAAAAAATGTAAGTGCCTTTGAACGGGGTATGGTAGTAGGTGACAGGCGCACCGGTTTGTGTCAAAACTGCAATACTGCTGGGTTTTTCACGCTCAACAGTTTCCCGTATGTATCAAGAATGGGTCACCACCCAAATGACATTCAGCCAACTTGACACAACTGTGGGAAGCATTGGAGTCAACATGGGCCAGCATCACTGTAGAATGCTTTCGACACCTTGTAGAGTCCATGCCTTGACAAATTGGGGCTGTTCTGAGGGCAAAGGTGTTCCTAATGTTTGGTATCCTCAGTGTACGTAAAAAGACAGGAAAACAAGGCATTAAAGAAAGATTTCAGGTAATAGCATACAGTGCTTACAGTGCCTTGCAAAAGTATTCATCCCCCTTGGCATTTTTTCCTATTAAGTTGCAACACAACCTGTAATTTAAATTGATTTTTATTTGTATTTCATGAAATGGACATACACAAAATAGTCCAAATTGGTGARGTGAAATKWAAAAAATTACTTGTTTCCAAAAATTCCAAAAAGCCCCTAAATAAGATCTGGTGCAACCAATTACCTTCAGATGTTACACAATTAGTTAAATAAAGTCCACCTGTGTACAATGTAACTGTCACATGATCTCAGTATATATACACCTGTTCTGAAAGGCCCCAGAGTCTGCAACACCACTAAGCAATGGGCACCACCAAGCAAGCGGCACCATGAATACCAAGGAGCTCTCCAAACAGCTCAGGGACAAAGTTGTGGAGAAGTACAGATCAGGGTTGTTTTTTTTTTAAATATCCGAAACTTTGAACATCCCACGGAGCACCATTAAATCCATTATTAAAAAATGGAAAGATTATGGCACCAAAACAAACCTGCCAAGAGAGAGCTGCCCACCAAAACTCACAGACCAGGCAAGGAGGGGATTATTCAGAGAGGCAACAAAGAGACCAAAGATAACCCTGAAGGAGCTGCAAAGTTCCATAGCGGAGATTGGAGTATCTGTCCATAGGACCACTTTAAGCCTTAAACTCCACAGAGCTGGGCTTTACGGAAGAGTGGTCAGAAATAAGCCATTGCTTAAAGAAAAAAATAAGCAAACACGTTTGGTGTTCGCCAAAAGGCATGTGGGAGATTCCCCAAACATATGTAAAGGAAAGAAAAGATGTTCCAAGTGTGGAGGAGCACATGATTACGGTGAATGTGGAAGCAATGTGAATGTGGGGATGTGGGGGATGTGGGGGATGTGGGGGAGAACACAGTGCAGCATTTGGTGGATGTCAGGTACAGAGAGAGGCTAGAGAGGCTAGGAGATATAGGATCCGTCATGATGTATCGTATGCAGAGGCCGTAAAACAGACTGGTAGAACTACAGTGTGGACTAATTTATCTTACATGAATGTACCTGTAGTAACTGAACCTAATGTCAGACCGTTGGATTTTACATGGATGTACCTGTAGTAAGTGGACATACTGTCAGACTGATGGATCTTACATGGATGTACCTGTAGTAAGTGGACCTGCTGTCAGGGCTGGTGCTTCTGATGGTCCTGGCATGGTTTCAAGGCCTTTTCAGAAATCTTGTGCTCATCAATGTCAAAGGACACTTTGATAATTAATAAAGTTGACTTCATAGCTTTTATTGGTAGGGTTATCAATACGACTCGGGTTATGGAAAGCAGAAATGCCAGGTTGAAGTTTATTGTGAAGACGACGAAAGAGATATTTGGGGTAACACATGTTACTGTTTAAATGGTTATTGACATGCTGAACAATCCTAAGGGTGGAGTGTTCCAGCATGATATAGATCAAGTTTAATGGGGTTGGGGAGGGGTTTTGGGGGAGGGTGCGGTAGAAGTGAGGGATTTATTTGGTTTAGAATTGTATTTTCATGGTAGTACTTTGCAGCACAGTAGTTGGCGACATGCACTTAAACGATTGTTTGCAGACCAGCATGATATCATAGAAGAAGAAGAATGGGCGTGGCTTCACAACGTTTTCAGATTTGAAGAAAATGCCAGAAAATATGCAGCCAAAGTCCGACGAGAGCGGATACAAATTCATTGCTTTAACTAATTATGATGAATGTTAAGAAAATGTTGAGCAATGTAATAAATTCATTACTTTTCAAATAAGGTCCCCCACTACACGTTATCTTCTCTGACAATTTGTTAGCTACGCTATCCTTACGAACTGCATAGCATTACAGCATGTACCGGTATGTTAGCTAGTTACCTAACCTTGGTTGGCTAATAATACATCGAACTTGCCAGGCAGTGTATTAACTATATGCTATCTAACTAACTACCCAACGTTTATTGTCTTGATTATTCATGTCATTCTTAGCTAAGTGGTATAGTCATTGTGCGTTCTCAGTGGACATTGTTAATTCTGGCTATCTACTCTGATTTCAGAGCGCTCGTCTCGTCTGAGTGTGCCAGAGCGCATAATAACTGTTGAATTTACGAACGCTCAACACCCGTTGAATATGAACGCTCAACACCCGTTGAATATGGCCGGTATCAGTAAACGTTGGCAAAAAAATAAAAAATGTAATTGTTGTCAGCCGCACAGTTACAGTCACCAACGCTCTGGATAACATGAAAACAGCCTAACCAGCTCTCCTAGGGTGAGTAAAACGTTCAGAGTGAGGTGTTCTCTCATTTGTGTCTGGAAGTAGCTAGCCAACGTTAGCCAGTTAGCTTGGGTGCTTGACTGCCGTTGTGAGGTCAGAACGCTCGGATCAGCCCTACTCCTCGGCCAGAGTGTTCAGTGTACACTCCGAGAGCGAAACGCTCTGAAATTACGAACGAACAATCTGACAATGCTCTGAATTTATGAACGGACAATCTGACAACGCTCTGGATTTACGAATGCCCATAGCGCACTCTGACACTCCAGATTGAATTCACGAACACAACCGAAGTCGTACAATTTACAATTTCTAAACTCAGCAAAAAAAGAATAGTCCCTTTTTCAGGACCCTGTCTTTCAAAGATGATCTGTAAAAATCCAAATAACTTCACAGATCTTCCTTGTAAAGTGTTTAAGCACTGTTTCCCATGTTTGTTCAATGAACCATAAACAATTAATGAACATGCACCTGTGGAATGGACGTTAAGACACTAACACCTTACAGACGGTAGGCAATTAAGGTTACAGTTATGAAAACTTAGGACACTAAAGAGGCCTTTCTACTGACTTTGAAAACCTCAAAAGAAAGAAGTCCAGGGTCCCTGCTTATCTGCGTGAACATGCCTTAGGCATGCTGCAAGGAGGCATGAGGACTGCAGATGTGGCCAAGGCAATACATTGCAAAGTCCGTACTGTGAGACGCCTAAGACAGCGCTACAGGGAGACAGGGCGGACAGCTGATCGTCCTCGCAGTAGCAGACCACGTGTAACAAGACCTGCACAGGATCGGTACATCCGAACATCACACCTGCGGGACAGGTACAAGATGGCAACAACAACTGCCCGAGTTGTTGTTGCCATCCACCAGGAATKCACAATCCCTCCATCAGTGCTCAGACTGTCCACAATGGGCATGTAGACCTGTTGTAAGGCTGGTCCTCACCAGACATCACCGGCAACAACGTCGCCTATGGGCACAAACCCACCGTCACTGGACCAGACAGGACTGGCAATGACGAGTCRCAGTTTTGTCTCACCGGGGGTGATGGTTGGATTCACGTTTATCATCAAAGGAATGAGTGTTACACCAAGGCCTGTACTCTGGAGCAGCCTCAATTTGGAGGTGGAGTGTCCGTCATGGTCTGGGGCGGTGTGTCACAGCATTATCGGACTGAGCTTGTCATTGCAGGCAATCTCAATGCTATGCTTTACAGGGAAGACATCCTCCTCCCTCATGTGGTACCCTTCCTGCAGGCTCATCCTGACATGACCCTCCAGCATGACAATGCTACCAGCCACTGCTCGTTCTGCGCGTGATTTCCTGCAAGACAGGAATATCAGTGTTCTGCCATGGCCAGCGAAGAGCCCGAATCTCAATCCCATTAAGCACGTCTGGGACCTGTTGGATCAGAGGGTGAGGGCTAGAGCCATTCCCCCCAGAAATGTCCGGGAACTTGCAGGTGCCTTGGTGGAAGAGTKGGGTAACGTCTCACAGCAAGAACTGGCAAATCTGGTGCAGTTCATGAGGAGGAGATGCACTGCAGTACTTAATGCAGCTGGTGGCCACACCAGATACTGACTGTTACTTTTGATTTTGACCCTCCCCCTTTGTTCAGGGACACATTATCCCATTTCTGTCACATGTCTGTGGAACTTGTTCAGTTTATGTCTCAGTTGTTGAATCTTGTTATGTTCATACAAATATTTACACATTGTCACGACTTCCACCGAAGGTGGCTCCTATCCCTGTTCAGGCGGCGCTCGGCGGTCGTCGTCGCCAGCCTACTAGCTGCGACCGATCCCTTTTCTTTTTCGTTTGGTTTTGTCTGTCTTGTGTTCACCGGTGTCTAGTTTAGGTTCATCAGTGGGGTATTTAATCTTGCTCTACCCGCTAGGTTTTGTGCGGGATTGTTTGTATTACTGTCGTTGGCTTGGGTTGCGTTTTTCCCTGTTAAGCAGGTTTATTTTCACTGTTTTTCCCGCACGTTACTTTAGTTGAGGAGTGTGTTCCTCCGTTTTCGACTAGACTGCGTTCCTGTTTTCTAGTAACTGCTTTTGTGGTCCTGTACCTTTTTTGTTGGTGGACCAGTAATAAAACGCCCTTCTTGGAATTCTTGCTCTCTTGCTCCTGACTCCACACCCACCTCTCCAAGGGAGATACTGACAGAATCCCGCACCCGAAAAAATCATGGAGTCAGCAGGAGCGGACGTGCCCTCCCCATCCATGGAGGAGCGTGTTCTCCAGCATACCGCCGTTTTACACCGTCTGGGGACGGCTATGGATCAAGTGATGGTGAGAATGGAGAGATGGGAGAGGAGTGGCCTCCCTACCCCATCTTCAGCCACTCTCCAGCCTGCACCACGACCTTCTCTTGCGGCGTCCGGACCCAGCGGGATTCGGTTTGCGCTCCCGAGGGAGTACGATGGGATGGCTGCCGGGTGCAAGGGGTTCCTGCTCCAGCTAGAGCTTTATCTGGCAACCATTCACCCGACTCCTTCGGGAGGGGAGAGTGTCAACGTCCTCATCTCCTGCCTTTCGGGCAAAGCCCTGGAGTGGGTCAATGCGGTCTGGGAGGGACCAGACTCGGCGAGGGACCATTACCCAGAGTTCACCCGACGCTTCCGGACTGTGTTCGACCACCCACCGGAGGGCCGAGCGGCGGGTGAACGTCTGTTTCATCTGAGGCAGGAGACGAGGAGCGCACAGGACTTTCGCGCTGGAGTTTCGGACCCTGGCCGCCAGCGCGGGGTGGAATGACAGGGCCCTGATGAACCACTATAGGTGCAGCCTACGGGAGGACGTCCGCAGGGAGCTAGCTTGTCGAGACACCACCCTCACTCTGGACCAACTGATAGACATGTCCATCAGGCTGGACAACTTGCTGGCTGCTCGCGGGCGTCCAGATCGGGTCCTGTTCGTTCCACCTCCCAGCACTCCCGCTCTAACACCCATGGAGTTAGGGGGTGCTGCAGCTAGGGCGACCGGAGGAGGAGCCTCCTCCTGCACCAGTTGTGGTCGGAGAGGGCACACTGCCGACCGGTGCTGGAAGAGCTCGTCTGGGAGTCGAGAAGGCAGGCAGAGCACTGCTCGGACACCCCAGGTGAGTCAGCAACAGGCTCACCCAGAGCTGCCTGTTGGTCATATGTATGTGTTGATTTCCTTTCCTGAGTTTTCCCCCCATTCCCAGCATAAGGCGCTAGTAGATTCAGGCGCAGCGGGGAATTTTATGGACCGCGGGTTCGCGCTTAAGTTAGGGATTCCCGTTGTTCAGATGGACCAACCCTTCCCCGTGCACGCCCTAGATAGTCGACCATTAGGGTCAGGGCAGGCGTTACGTACAGAGCAGGGCAACACCGCGATCCTGGTCATTGTGGATTGTTTTTCTAAGTCCTGTCGTCTCCTCACTTTGCCCGGTCTCCCTACGGCCCTACAGACTGCGGAGGCCTTGTTTATACACGTCTTCCGGCACTACGGGGTGCCTGAGGATAGAGTGTCTGATCGGGGTACCCAGTTCACGCCGAGGGTCTGGAAGGCGTTCATGGAACGTCTGGGGGTCTCGGTCAGCCTTGCCTCAGGTTTTCACCCCGAGAGTAACGGGCAGGTGGAGAGAGTAAACCAGGATGTGGGTAGGTTTCTGAGGTCCTCTTGCCAGGACCGGCCCTGGGCAGAGATGGCCCAGAACTCGCTCCGCCACTCCTCCACTAACCTCACCCCCTTCCAGTGTGTATTGGGGTATCAGCCRGTTCTGGCTCATGTCGCCCATGTCCACCTTCAGCGCGCCGTGCTGCTCCAGAAAGTGGGCGCAGACCGTCACCGCAGTGAGGCCCAGGTGTTCGCACCGGGTGACCGGGTCTGGCTCTCAACCCGAAACCTGCCCCTCCGCCTGCCCTGCCGGAAGCTGGGCCCGCAGTTTGTGGGGCCATTCAAAGTCCTGATGAGAGTGAACGAGGTGTGTTACAGGTTACAGCTTCCCCCCGATTACCGTATTAACCCCTCGTTCCATGTGTCTCTCCTCAGGCCGGTGGATGGTCCGCTCCAGGAGTCTGAGGTGCGGGACATCGAGGGKGCCCCAGCGTACTCCGTGCGTTCCATCCTGGATTTGACGCGTCGGGTGAGGGGCCTTCAGTACCTCGTGGAGTGGGAGGGGTACAGTCCGGTGGAGAGGTGCATGGTTCCGGTGGCGGACGTGTTGGACCCTGAACTGCTGCGGGAGTTCCACCGTCTCCGGGCCGGATCGCCCTGAGCCTCGCCCTCCGGGTCTTCCCCAAGGCCGGTGTCGGCGRGCTCCCGGAGCCGCGSGKSRKGKGGGGGGGGGGGGGGGGGGGTACTGTCACGACTTCTACCGAAGTTGGTTCCTCTCCTTGTTCGGGCGACGTTCGGTGGTCGACTTCACCGGCTTTCTAGCCATCGCTGCTCCAATTTTTATKGTTCCATTTGTTTTGTCTTGTTCCCCGCACACCTGGTTTACATTCCCTAATCACATTGTGTATATATATTCTTCTGTTCCCCCCATGTCCTTGTGTGGAATTGTTTTGTGTTACGTGTTTTATGTGACGCGCCATCCTGGTTTTCTATGTTCCGTGTTTATTTCACGAAAGTATGTTTATTTGGTAACCATAGCTTTTGTGACTGTTTTCGCGCTTTGCACTTTTGCAATTTTTGCTGGAGGTTTTGACGCAGTTGCATCCGTCTGCTGTTTGCTCCTGCCTAAATAAAGTGTGTGCCTGTTCACAACTCTCTGCCCTCCTGCACCTGACTTCGCTACCAGTACGCACACCCGTGACAAAAAGGCTAATAAGTGCTGTTAACCTCGCAAGGGAAGGGTGCCGAAAGTATTGCAAACAAGGGTGCCATTAATACCGACACCTATATTTTTGAGATTTTTTTGTATTACTTGTTACACTAAATATTTTTCCTCTGAACAATTGTATTAGTACGAAAGAAGATAATAATAAAGAAAATTGAAGCATACACTATAGCTCAGTATTTATTTTAAACAGTATTTTCTGCTCATCTTTATCAATGGTGCCAATATTTTCTCATATGACTATCTGCCATATGAGGCTTACTGCACTGTACTCTACCTTCCCTTCTTTGGACAAGAGACTTATACTAATCCACCCCTCCTCCTCCTCCTCGAGTGGAAACAGTGGAGCTGACTGAGTGCTCCTTTGCTTTACTGTATCCATATCTAAACACACATGCACATGCACGCGCAAGGCTGAAATAGTCTCAGGAAGTAACATAGCTCGGCCAACAGTTCCTGATCWTATGTGTACACAAAATGGCGCCGGAGGAGATGGCTGCTGTTTTACGGTCTCCTAACCAAATGTGCTATTATGTGTTTTTTTCGACCCTCGCCCTCCATTTGGTAAATCCGAACACAACTATATCCTCCTGATCCCTGCTTACAAGCAAAAATGAAAGCAGGAAGCACCAGTGACCCGGTCTATAAAAAAGTGGTCAGATGAAGCAGATGCTAAACTACAGGACTGTTTTGCTATCACAGACTGGAACATGTTCCGGGATTCTTCCGATGACATTGAGGAATACACCACATCAGTCACTGGCTTTATCAATAAATGCATTGAGGACGTCGTCCCCACAGTGACTGTACGTACATACCCTAACCAGAAGCCATGGATTACAGGCAACATTCTCACTAAGCTAAAGGCTAGAGCTGCCGCTTTCAAGGTGCGGGACTCTAACCCGGAGGCTTACAAGAAATCCCGCTATGCCCTGAGACGAACCAACAAACAGGCAAAGCGTCAATACAGGGCTAAGATTGAATCATACTACATCGGCTCCGACGCTCGTCGGATGTGGCAGGGCTTGCAAACTATTACAGACTACAAAGGGAAGCACAGCCGCGAGCTGCCCAGTGACACGAGCCTACCAGATGAGCTAAATCACTTCTATGCTCGCTTCGAGGCAAGCAACACTGAGGCATGCATGAGAGCACCACCTGTTCCAGACGACTGTGTGATCACGCTCTCCGTAGCCGACGTGAGTAAGACCTTTAAACAGGTCAACATACACAAGGCTGCGGGGCCATACGGATTACCAGGACGTGTGCTCCGGGCATGTGCTGACCAACTGGCAGGTGTCTTCACTGACATTTTCAACATSTCGCTGATTGAGTCTGTAATACCAACATGTTTCAAGCAGACCACCATAGTCCCTGTGCCCAAGAACACAAAAGCAACCTGCCTAAATGACTACAGACCCATAGCACTCACGTCCGTAGCCATGAAGTGGCTTTGAAGGCTGGTCATGGCTCACATCAACACCATTATCCCAGAAAGCCTAGACCCACTCCAATTTGCATACCGCCCAAACAGATCCACAGGTGATGCAATCTCTATTGCACTCCACACTGCCCTTTCCCACCTGGACAAAGGAACACCTATGTGAATGCTATTCATTGACTACAGCTCAGCGTCAACACCATAGTACCCTCAAAGCTCATCATTAAGCTAAGGAACCTGGGACTAATCACCTCCCTCTGCAACTGGATCCTGGACTTCCTGACGGGCCGCCCCAGGTGGTGAGGGTAGGTAGCAACACATCTGCCACGCTGATCCTCAACACTGGAGCACCCCAGGGGTGCGTGCTCAGTCCCCTCCTGTACTCCCTGTTCACCACGACTGCATGGCCAGGCACGACTCCAACATCATCATTAAGTTTGCAGATGACACAACAGTGTCTGCTACCGACAACGACGAGACAGCCTATAGGGAGGAGGTCAGAGACCTGGCGGGTGGTGCCAGAATAACAACCTATCCCTCAACGTAACCAAGACTAAGGAGATGATTGTGGACTACAGGAAAAGGAGCACCGAGCACGCCCCCATTCTCATTGATGGGGCTGTAGTGGAGCAGGTCGAGAGCTTCAAGTTCCTTGGTGTCCACATCAACAACAAACTAACATGGTCCAAACACACCAAGACAGTCGTGAAGAGGGCACGACAAAGCCTATTCTCCCTTAGAAAACAAAAAATATTTGTCATGGGTTCTGAGATCCTCAAAAGGTTCTACAGCTGCAACATCGAGAGCATCCTGACCGGTTGCATCACTGTCTGGTACGGCAATTGCTCGGCCTCCGACTGCAAGGCACTCCAGAGGGTAGTGCGTACGGCCCAGTACATCACTGGGGCAAAGCTGCCTGCCATCCAGGACCTCTACACCAGGCGGTGCCAGAGGAAGGCCCTAAAAGCTGTAAAAGACCCCAGCCACCCAGTCATGGCTGTTCTCTCTCTACCGCATATGGCAAGCGGTACCGGAGTGCCAAGTTAGGACAAAAAGGCTTCTCAACAGTTTTTACCCCCAAGCCATAACACTCCTGAACAGGTAACCAAATGGTTACCCGGACTATTTGCATTGTGTGCCCCCCCCCCCAATCCCTCTTTTACGCTGCTGCTACTCTGTTTATCTTATATGCATAGTCACTTTAACTATACGTTCATGTACATACTACCTCAATTAGCCCGACCAACCAGTCCTCCCGCACAATGGCTAACCGGGCTATCTGCATTGTGTCCCACCACCCGCCGACCCCTCTTTTTATGCTACTGCTACTCTCTGTTCATCATATATGGATAGTCACTTTAACCATACCTACGTGTACATACTACCTCAATAAGCCTGACTATCCGGTGTCTGTATATAGCCTTGCTACTCTTATTTTCAAATGTCTTTTTACTGTTGTTTTAGTTCTTTACTTACCTACACACACACACACACACACACACACACACACACACACCTTTTTTTGCACTATTGGTTAGAGCCTGTAAGTAAGCATTTCACTGTAAGGTCTACACCTGTTGTATTCGGCGCACGTGACAAATAAACTTTGATTTGATTTGCAGCAGTGTTCAGCCTCAAAGAAATGACATGCCTGCCTACACTCATTAACCTTAGGTCTCAGTCTTTTTGCTTTAATTTATATTGCATGAAAATGTGGAGGCACAATCAAAGGATCAGATAATTAACACACAGAGGCATCATAAATCCTTATTATTGATATCTTTTATGTAAGAACAATGACATTCTAGCCCTCACATCCTTCATCTAATATGGTCAGCAAACAAACATAAAAACAGTAGGATTAAATTATAGCAGAAAAAATAATTATACATGAATACTATTTTCAGACATGTTGCAGTACAAGACCACTATATTACTGTACATACAGAAGATGACAGCTGGCCATCCAGACTATTACCAATACCCCATTAGTGCTATTAAAGATTACAGTGACATAACAAATGAGACAATAATTGTCATGAGGTAATACTATTATTATGGACAAACAAAAAACAAACAGACACTATTCTATATTATTCCAAATCTAGCAACCCTCCTTGCCCTTTGCTGTGCAGCTAGTGTATCTGTCACGCCCTGACCTTAGTTCCTTTTTTATGTCTYTATTTTGGTTTGGGGTGGGCATTCTATGTTTTGTTCTATGTTGTCCTTTTCTATGTGTTTGGCCGGGTGTGGTTCTYAATCAGAGGCAGCTGTCTATCGTTGTCTCTGATTGAGAACCATACTTAGGTAGCCTGTTCCCACCTGTGTTTGTGGGTAGTTGTTTTCTGTTTTGTATGTATACCTGACAGAACTGTTGCGGTTTGTTCCACTTTTGTTTTTGTTTTTGTCTTAGTGTTCTGAGTATATTAAAGATCATGAACACGTACCACGCTGCACCTTGGTCCTCTCCTTCCAACAGCCGTTACAGTATCTTCCTACAAGAACACCATACAAGTCGTTTCCAAAGCTCTGTCCTGTCCATCACGATTAAGAAGCCAGAAAAACAATTCACTCTAAAACTCATATTTCATCTGACTTGAATACAATGTTTAACCTGCTCTGCTGAACTAATAATCAGTTGGGATTTTCTTCCATAAGGGGTTTATCAGAGGGCCGAGGTCTTTTATTACTAGTAGAGTCAGACAGACGGGGGGGCGGGTGGACGGGCAGACAGAGAACGACAGGGATTGAATCAGTTGGAAAATAAATGCTCTGGGAATTAATCACTGTCGAATCACTGGGCATTCAGCTCCCAAAACTGACAGACATGACATTACCACAGACATTTACATTACATTTTACATTAAGATATGAAGATACCAGACAGCCCTAGACAATGCCATTTCCAACTATGTTGAAAGTTATGAACATTCGGTGTTAAACTGATGTGTCAGGATTATTAAATTGGCCAATCAACATCATCAGAACCATAGAGATGTAGAGAATATGCCATCCATACTGATTAGTACGGAAATATATAGCAACAAACAACTAGATTGTAGCCTGGAGTTGGCTTGTTTACCCATGCGGATACCTGTAACAAAATAACTACAAAGGGAACCACTGATCAATTCAGAACATATTTTGTTGTATGAAGCCTGTTCCATATGTTTATGGGGATCCCTGGTGGAGGCTGGTGGGTGGGTGAGTTTCTTGGAGGTGGGTGGGTGGGTGGGTGGGTGGATGTATTTGGGCGGATGATGAGCTTCAGGTGGGTGGGCTGTCACGATCGTTTGTTGAACAAATGGACCAAGACGCAGCGTGCGTAGAGTTCCACGTGGTTTAATCAATGAAACGCACAAAAAAAATAAAAAATAGTCGAACGTGTGGTTCAAGCAGGGCTCACATGCAACTACACAGAAATAAGATCCCTCAAACTACAGGTGGGAAAAAGGCTGCCTAAATATGATCCCAAACCAGAGACGACGATTGGGAACCATACCAGGCCAACATAGAAATACAAAAAACTAGAGTATCCATCCTAGTCACACCCTGACCTAACCAAAATAGAGAATAAAAAGGCTCTCTAAGGTCAGGGCGTGACATGGGCGGATGGGCGGATGAGTAGGCTGGTGGGTGGGAATTGTACATAGTTCCCCAAACAGCGAACCTCAACCCTACCCACATGAAAAAATACTAGAGTTTACTATAGAATACTATAGTACTTACTATAGACTTATATAGTATACTATAGAATACTACACTCCACACTGTAGTATCCCTCAATCATGTGTAGAACTGTGACGATTGTACTATACTGTATGTCCTCAATCAGACAATCTAAAGTATTTCAGGATTATAATAACCAGACACTGTTTACAAAACGCACATTCATTGATTTTATATTACGTGGGGTTGGCACATGTATTGAGATGTGTGCTGGTATAAATCTCTATGTATGATTGTGATCTTAATATGTCCGGATTGTAATTTGTGCATTGTAATGTTCATTGAATATCCTGATGTGAAACTGATTCTCATTGGCCGTTGCATGATGGGGAGTCTTATTTAAACCCTGCAATTCTTTGTTTTTTATAGGGAGGCAGACAGGGAACAGGTTGGCATGCTGCCAGGTTTTTCMGGCATGGTTGAAGCCTGGGTTTTCTTTAGAATGAGCTCATATTTGATTCAGTTTATGTTCTTTGTTGCTCTTTGAGCGGTTTGTTATTTTTGTAAATATTGTATTGTGTCCCACAATACAAATATAAGTATTTGCCGCCTGTTTATTCCTCAGCACTAATAAAATAACTGTTGCTGAAACATTCCGTTTATTGATTTATCACATTATTCTGGTGAGCAGAGGTTTATCTAGTACTCTAGGGCAACAAGAGTACTAAATAAATAAAATTATAGACGAGTTGACTAACAAAGAGCCTACCAAAATGTCTGCATTTCTGAGCAGAAACATAGGCCTATCTAAAAAAGGTCTGTACTAGTCATGTATGCAAAAACACTAGAGTAAATACTAAAGTATAGTTTCAACTTTCAACTTGTATTTATCACTTGCACAGGATACAACAGGTTTGAAGAGTACAATGAAATGCTTATTTGTGAGCTCTTTCCTAAAAATTCCCTATTCAAGGAAATAATATGAGGGAAATGATGTAAAGTGATAATAACAAGTATGAAAAACACACAAGAACACAAGAAATACAGGTAGAATTAAAAAGTCACGAGAATGCAAACTATATACAGGCTCAGTGCCATAATTACAGTGTGCAAGGGTACTGGAGTAGTTGAGGTAGATATGTACAGGGCATGTAAACAGGGGTAAAGGTGACTGTAGCAGGATAAATAATGATAATAATAATAGTCAATAATAATCAATATAGC
The DNA here is from genome assembly GCF_002910315.2 of Salvelinus sp. IW2-2015. NCBI lineage: Eukaryota > Metazoa > Chordata > Actinopteri > Salmoniformes > Salmonidae > Salvelinus > Salvelinus sp. IW2-2015. Next base: position 1,092,313 of record NC_036859.1, on the reverse strand, counting down.
AGCAGCGAGGTGAGTGGGTGGGTGCATGGTGGTAAATGTGTGTGTGGGTGTAAGTGTGTGACGTCAGTAAGTGAGTGTGTGTGCGCGTGTGTATATATGTGTATGCGTGTGTGTGTGCAGGGTGTCAGTCTAGGTGTGTGAATGCGTGGGTAGAGACCAGTACAAAAATGCATAGAGTCTGTACAGATAGTCATTTCAGATAGTCCATGAGAGAGGGTAGGCAGCCGTTGTTTAACCGTTCACCACTCTTCCCAGCAAACCGGGAAGATTTGGTCCTGAGTAGCGCAGTTAGTAGAGCATGGTGCTTACAACACCAGGGTCGTGGGCTCAATTCCCATTGGGGACCWGTACAAAAATGTATGTTTTCACTACTCAATGTAAGTCTCTCTGGATAAGGGTGTCTGCTAAAATGTGAACATTAGCTAAGCTTCCCATTTAGTTCTCGTTATCTAACATTACAAAATGTTAGTTTTTTTTAAAGATCTTTGGAATGTTCTCCTAACATTCACTAAAATGTTGTGCTCATTAGGTTCTCATTAGGTTCCAGGCAATGTAATAACACAAACAGACTAAATGTGTTCTGGGAACGTTCTTGCAAGGACATCATCTTCTATACAATCACCAGGACAACCGGACAGTTTCTTTGTTATGAGAACATTTGCCGCAACCTAACAAATGTTCTGGGAACTTTCACAGAACCAATTTTGGTTTGCTGGGTTATTGCTTGGGGAAAGAAGCTGTCTCGGAGCCTGTTGTTTSGAGACCCGGTTCTCCGGTACCGCCTACTGGAAGGTAGCAGAGAGAACAGTCCATGGCTGGGGTGACTGGTGTTGTTTGCGATTTTTGGGGGCTTTCCTCAGACACCGCCTGGTATGAGTGTCTTGAATATCTGGGAGCTTGCCCTGTGGTTGAGGGCGTTGCAGGTGCAATACCAGCTGGTGATGCAACCAGTCAAGATGCTGTCGATGGTGCATCTGTAAAGGTTCTTGAGGATCTTGAGGGGCCATGCCAAATATTTTCAGCCTCTTGAATTTGCAGACGTGTTGCTGTGCGTTTTGTTGCCAACTTTACTTTGCTAGCTGACAACTTTACGTTTTTTTTCTTTTTAATTACCGTTTATATTTTTAGTTTTTCCATCACAACTTTTTTTTCCCTCATTCAACTTTTTCACTCCGGACGCTTTATCTGGACATGGTTCGTCAGCACCTTCAACAGCCGAAGCTAAGTAGTAACATTAACATGATGTCTTTTAATTGCAGTCGCTGTACTCATAATATACAGGAGAACGATCGCCTTACGGCGAGGATAGCTGTGCTGCAAGCCCAGCTTCAGACGCAATCGTTAGGCAATGGTAATTTCAGTGTAGGAAAGGATGAAACAGCGTCTGTGCCACCAGTAAGTACAGATAGTAACGTTAGTATAAATCCCCCCGCACAGTCCCCGCAGCCGGACAACTTTCTCATGGCTAGGTGACCACTTCCGGCGCCGAAAAGAGATGGCCGCCTCGCTTCGYGTTCCTTGGAAAATATGCAGTATTGTTTTTTTACGTGTTATTTCTTACATCGGTACCCCAGGTAATCTTAGGTTTCATTACATACAGTCGGGAGGAACTACTGAATATACGATTAACGTCAACTCATCATCGTTCCTACCAGGAATATGACTTTCCCGAAACGGATCCAGTGTTTTGCCTTCCACCCAATACAATGGATCTGATCCCAGCCGGCGACCCTGTGCGACGCCGAAAGAAAACGAGGCGTCTCGTGGTCAGGCTTCGGAGACGGGCACATCGCGCTCCACTCCCTAGCATACTACTGCCAATGTCCAGTCTCTGACAATAAGGTTGATGAAATCGAGCACGGTAGCATTCCGAGAGACATCAGGATTGCAACGTGCTCTGCTTCACGGAAACATGGCTAACTCAAGGCAGCTAACGGAGTGGTGCAGCCAGCTGGTTTCTTCAGCATCCCGCCAGAAAACAAACATCTTTCCGGTAAGAAGAGGGCGGGGGGTATGCCTTATATTAACGAGAAGTGGTGTGATCATCATAACAACACACAGAACTCAAGTCGTTCTGCTCACCTGATCTAGAACTCCTCACAATCAATGTCGACGCATTATCTACCAGAATTCTCGTCAATCATAATCACAGCCGTATACATTCCCCCACCAGACACATCGATGGCCCTGAACGAACTTTATCTGACTCTTTGTTAACTGGAAACCACACACCCTGAGGCTGCATTCATCGTACTGTGATTTTAACAAGGCTAATTTAAAAACAAAACTCCCTAAATTCTATCAGCATATCGATTGTGCTACCAGGGCTGGAAAAACACTAGACCATTGTTATACTAATTCCGCGACGCTTATAAGGCCCTCCCCGCCCCCTTTCGGAAAGCTGACCACGACTCCATTTTTTGATTCCAGCTACAAACAGAAACTCAAACAACAAGCTCCCGCGCTCAGGTCTTTCAACGCTGGTCCGACCAATCTGAATCCACGCTTCAAGACTGCTTCGATCACGCGAGGATATGTTCCGCATCGCGTCCAACAACAATATTGACGAATATGCTATTCCGTGAGCGAGTTCATTAGGAAGTGCATTGACGATGTCGTACCCACAGCAACGATAAAAACATTCCCAAACCAGAAACCGTGGATTGACGCAGCATTCGCGTGAAACTAGAAGCGCGAACCACTGCTTTTAACCAGGCAAGGTGACCGGAAGCATGACCGAATACAAACATGTAGCTATTCTCTCCGCAAAGCAATCAAACAGGCTAAGTCTCAGTACAGAGACAAAATCGAGTCGCAATTCAACAGCTCAGACACAAGAGGTATGTGCAGGGTCTACAGTCAATCACGGTTACAAAAGAAAACCAGCCCGTCGCGGACCAGATGTCTTCTCCCAGACAGGCTAAACAACTTTTTTGCCCGCTTTGAGACAATACAGTGCCACTGGCACGGCCCCTACCAAACCTGCGGCTCTCTCTTTGCAGCGCAGGTGAGTAAAACATTTAAAGTGTTAACCCTCGCAAGGTGCAGCCCAGACGGCATTCCCAGCCACGTCCTCAGAGCATGCGCAGACACCAGCTGTGTGTGTTTACGGACATATTCAATCATCCTTATCCCAGTCTGCTGTTCCCACATGCTTCAAGAGGCACCACCTTGTCTCTGTTCCCAAGAAAGCTAAGTAACTGACTAAACACTACCGCCCCGTAGCACTCATCCTGTCTCATGAAGTGCTTTGAGAGACTAGTCAAGACCATATCACCTCCACCTACGGACACCCTAGACCCACTCCAATTTGCTTACCGACCAATAGTCTCACAGACGACGCAATCGCAACCACACTGCACACTGCCCTAAACCCATCTGGACAAGAGGTACCCATGTGAGAATGCTGTTCATCGATTACACTCAGCATTTAACACCATAGTACCCTCCAAACTCGTCATCAAGCTCGAACCCTGGGTCTCGACCCCGCCTGTGCAACTGGGTCCTGGACTTCCTGAGGGCCCCCCCAGGTGGTGAGGGTAATAACAACATCCACCCCCTGATCCTCAACACTGGGGCCCCACAAGGGTGCGTTCTGAGCCCTCTCCTGTACTCCCTGTTCACCCACGACTGCGTGCCATGCACGCCTCCAACTCAATCATCAAGTTTGCGGATGACACTACAGTGGTAGCTTGATTACCAACAACGACGAGACGGCCTACAGGGAGGAGTGTAGCCCTCGGAGCGTGGTGTCAGGAAATAACCTCACACTCAACGTCAACAAAACACAAGAGAATTGTGGACTTCAGGAAACAGCAGAGGAGCACCCCCCTATCCACATCGACGGGTCAGTAGTGGAGAAGGTGGAAAGTTTTAATTCCTCGGTGTACACATCACGGACAAATTAATTGCTCACCCACACAGAACAGCGTTGTGAAGAAGGCGCAGCAGCGCCTCTTCAACCTCAGGAGGCTGAAGAATTCGGCTTTTCACCAAAAGCACTCACAAACTTCTTACAGATGCACAATCGAGAGCATCCTGTCGCCGTTCACCGCCTGGTACGGCAACTGCTCCGCCCACCCGTAAGGCTCTCCAGAGGGTAGTGAGGTCTGCAGAACGCATCACCAGGGCAAACTACCTGCCCTCCAGGACACCTACACACACCGATGTCACAGGAAGCCATAAATCATCAGACAACAACCACCAACCATGCCTGTTCACACCCCTATCATCCAGAAGGCGAGTCAGTACAGGTGCATCAAAGCAGGAGCGAGAACTAAACAGCTTCTATCTCAGCCATCAGACTGTTAACACACCACTAACATTTAGCGGCCGCTGGCAACATACTGACTCAACTCCAGCCACTTTAAAATGGAATTATGGAAATTATGTAAAAATGTACCACTAGCCACTTTAGCAATGCCACTTAATACAATTGTACATACCCTACATTACCCATCTCATATGTGTATATACTGTACTCTATATCATCTACTGCATCTTGCCATCTTTATGCAATACATTACACTAGCCACTTTAAACTATCCACTTTATGTTTACATACCTACAGTACTCATCTCATACGTATATACCGTACTCTATACCATCTACTGCATCTGCCATGCCTTCTGTACCACCACTCATTCAATATATCTTTATGTACATATTCTTTATCCCTTCACACTGTGTGTGTGTGTTAAGGTAGTAGTTTGGAATTGTAGGTTAGATTACTGTTGTTATTACTGCATTGTCGGAACTAGAAGCACAAGCATTTCGCTACACTCGCATAACATCTGCTAACCATGTATGTTGGACTAATACAATTTGATTTGATTTGATTGATTTGATTTGATTGCGCTTCTGGAGGGAAATGCTGTTGGAATGCTCAATGGTGTCGCTATTCGCCCGACAAACTTTCAACCGTTCCCATTAAGTAGCGAGTCGGAGTCTGAGGCCAGTCTTCTCTTGTCTCTACTCCTCCCGTTACGGGTCTGAGACGCCGAAGCTCCACCATTAGCTCTGACAAATTGAAAACCCTATCATTTCGACTCCATTACCCGCAGTATTAGACTTAAAACGAATCATCCAGCGATCATACACTGTTTACCAGGGGCAGGGCTACTGACGTTAAGGCTAATCTGAAGATGGTGCTGGCTAAAGCTAAATCTGGGATTGTAGAGAGTATAGAGATATTGTTATTCCAATCGGCACCAACATGTTAGGATAAACAGTCAGAGGTCACCAAGCGCAACATTGTCAGCGTTAAATCAGCTAAAAGATGTCGGCATCGAGTAATTGTCTCTGGCCCCTCCCAGTTAGGGGAGTGATGAGCTCTACAGCAGAGTCTACAACTCAATGCTGGGTGTGAAAACTGTTTTCTGCCCCTCCAAAAGATAGAATTTGTAGATAATTGGCCTCTTTCTGGGACTCACCCACAAACAGGACCAAGCCTGACCTGCTGAGGAGTGACGGACTCCATCCTAGTGAGGGGTGCTCATCTTATCTATAACATAGATAGGGCTCTAAACTCCTCTAGCTCCACAATGAAATAGGTGCAGCCAGGCAGCAGGCTGTTAGCCAACTGCCAGCTTAGTGAGTCTGCAATAGCACAGTCAGGTAGTCAGCTCACCATCCCCATTGAACGTGTCTGTGCCTCGACCTAGGTTGGCAAAACTAAACATGCGGTTTCGCCTTAGCAATTCATTAGATGAAAGACCTCCTCCATTCCTCCATTATTGAAAGAGATCGTGATACCTCACATCTCAAAAATTACTTAATGTTGATCCCTCATTCAAAGCAGTTATAGTCAATGAACTAATCACTGATCATAATCTGATTTGATTGGCCTGACTGAAACATGCTTAAGCCTGATGAATTTACTGTGTTAAATGACTCATCCTCTCTGTTACACTAGTGACCATATCCCCCGTGCATCCCGAAGGCGAGGTGTTTGCTAACATTTTACGATAGCAAATTTCAATTTCAATTTTCGTCTTTTGAGCTTCTAGTCTATGCACCTACTCAATCACTTTTTATAGCATACGTTTACACGCTTCTGGCCATATCAGCGTTCCTCTCTTGTCCCTGAATTCCTATCAGACCTTGTAGTATAGCAGATCATATTCTAATTTTTGTGATTTTAATATTCATATGGAGAATCCACAGACCCATTCCAAAATATTCATCCATCATCGACTAGTGGGTTTTGTCCAACTGTCTCTGACCTACTCACTGCCACAGTCATACTCTGGACCTAGTTTTGTCCCATGGAATAAATTTGTAGATCTTAATGTTTTCCTCATAATCCTGGCTGTGACCACATATTATTACGTTTGCAATCGCAACAATAATCTGCTCAGACCCCAACCAAGGCATCAAGTCGTGCTATAAATTCTCAGACACACAAAATCCTGATGCCCTCCAGACTCCTTCTGCTACCCAAGACGTCAGAGGACAAAATCAGTTAACACCTAACTGAGACTCACATTTAATCTTGCGCATAACTAGATGCAGTTGCACCCCTAAAAACGGAAAAACTTATCATAAGAAACTATCTCCTGGTATACAGAAAATACCCGAGCTTTGAAGCAAGCTTCCAGAAAATTGAACGGAAATGCGCACACCAACTGGAAGTCTTCGATCAGCTTAAAGACAGTACCGTGCATACGAAGCCTCACTGCTGCTCGATCATCCTACTTTTCCAACTTAATTGAGGAAATAAGAACAATCCAAAATTTCTTTTATACTGTGCAAAGCTAACTAAAGCAGCATTCCCAAGAGTAGGCTTTCACTTCACCAGTAATAAATTCATGAATCTTTGAGGAAGATCATGATCATTAGAAAGCAAATTACGGACTCCTCTTTAAATCTGCGTATTCCTCCAGGGCTTAGCTGTCCTTGATCTGCACAGCTCTGCCAGGGCTGGATCGGAGAGAACTTAAGGTTTATACTATATATTCTTGACACAATGATGAAAAAATCATGCCTCTAAACCTTCAACTGCTATACTGGATCTATTCTACTAAACTACTGAAGAGCTGCTTCCTGTGCTTGGCCCTCCTATGTTGAACATATAAACGGCTCTCTATCCACGATGTGTACCAACTCACTAAAAATGGCAGTAATAAAGCCTCTCTTGAAAAAGCCAAACCTACCCGAAATATAAAAAACTATCCTATATCGAATCTTCCATCCTCTCAAAATTTTAGAAAAGCTGTTGCGCAGCAACTCACTGCCTTCCTGAAGACAAACAATGTATACGAAATTCTTCAGTCTGGTTTTAGACCCATCATAGCACTGAGCTGCACTTGTGAGTGGTAAATGACCTTTTAATGCAGTACGAGGCTCTGCATTCTCTCGTCTACTAACCTTAGTGCTGCCTTTGACACATACGATCACCACATTCTTTTGGAGAGACTGGAAACCCAAATTGGTCTACACGGACAAGTTCTGGCCTGGTTTAGACTTACCTGTCGGAAAGATATCAGTTTGTCTCTTTGAATGGGTTTGTCCTCTGACAAATCAACTGTACATTTCGGTGTTCCTCAAGGTTCCGTTTTAGACCACTATTGTTTTCACTATATATTTTACCTCTTGGGGATGTATTCGAAAACATAATGTTAACTTTCACTGCTATGCGGATGACACACAGCTGTACATTCAATGAAACATGGTGAACCCCAAAATTGCCCTCGCTAAAAGCTGTTTTCAGACATAAGGAAGTGGATGGCTGAAAACTTTCTATTTAAACTCGGACAAACAGAGATGCTTGTCTGTCCCAAAAACAAAGAGATCTTCTGTTAAATCTGACAATTATCTTGATGGTTGTAAAGTCGTCTCAAATAAAATGTGAAGGACCTCGGCGTTACTCTTGACCCTGACTCTCTTTTGACGAACATATAGACTGTTCAGGACTTTTTTTCTTCTACTAACATTGCAAAAAAAATACGAGACTTTTCTGTCCAATGTGCAGATAAATCCTGCATTTGTTACTTCTAGTAGACTACTGCAATCATCTACTTCGTCATACCAAAATACATCATAATTCATTACTAATCTGCTAGAATCTACTAGGTGTCTTAAGTTTATACTTTTCCCGTTCTAGCATCTCCTTACACTGCTTCCTGTTAAGGCAAGCTGATTTTACATGATTCATTTTCCTGTTAACCATGATTAAACTTAACATTGGCTTGCTCCTACCTATCTTTCCGAGTTGTCCTGCCGTAACTACCTACTACGCTACGTCACAAGACGCAGGCGCCTCCTAATTGTCCCTAGATTTCTAAGCAAACAGCGGAGCAGGCTTTCTCCTATAATCTCCATTTTATGGAGTCTGGCCTACCCATGTAGAGACGCAGACTCCGGTCTTCACCTTTAAGTCTTTACTGAAGACTTATCTCTTCAGGAGGTATATGATTGAGTGTAGTCTGGCCCAGAGATGTGAAGTGAACGGAAAGCTCTGGAGAAACGAACCGCCTTGCTGTCTCTGCCTGGCCGTCCCCTCTCTCCACTGGATTGCTCTGCCTCTAACCCTATTACAAGGCTGAGTCACTGCTTACTGGTGCTCTTTCATGCCGTCCCTAGGAGGGTGCGTCACTTGAGGGTTACTACGTCATCTTCCTGTCTGGTGTTGCCCCCCCTTGGTTTGTGCTGTGGTGAGATCTTTGTGGGCTATACTCGCCTGTCTGCTGATATTGCAGTGGTTGAAGATATCCCTCTAGTGTGCGGGGCTGTTCTTTGGCAAAGTGGGTGGGTTATATCCTTCCTGTTTGGCCCTGTCCGGGGTATCATCGGATGGGGCCACAGTGTCTCCTGACCCCTCCTGTCTCGCTCCAGTATTTAAGTGCTATGTCGGGTGCTAGTGCGTTAGTTTATACCTGAGTACTTCTTCCTGTCTTAGTCCAGTGTCCTGTGTGAAGTATGCTCTCTCTAATTCTCTCGTCTCTCTTTCTTTCTCCTCTCGGAGAACCTGAGCCCTAGGACCATACGTCAGGACTATCGGGCATGATGACTCCTTGCTGTCCCCAGTCCCTGGCCTTGCTCTATTCCAGTTTCAACGTTCTGCCTGCGGTTATGGAACCCCTACCTGTCCCAGACCGCTGTGTTTTCAACTCTTAATTGATCGCTATGAAACCAACTACATTTATTCCTGATTATTATTTGACCATGCTTTGTCATTTAAACATTTTGAAAATCTTCGCTCTCTTAATTCTCTCCTTCTCTCTTCTTTCTCCTCTCCTGAGACCTGAGCCCTAGACCATACGTCAGGACTACCGGGCATGATGACTCCTTGCTTCCCCAGTCTCACCTGGCCTTGCGCTATTCCAGTTTCAACTGTTCTGCCTGCGGTTATGAACCGCCACCTGTCCCAGACCGCTGTTTTTCAACTCTTAATGACGCGCTATGAAAGCCAACTGAAAATTATTCATGATTATTTGACCATGCTTGTCACTTGTGAACATTTGCTTGATATGTTCTTTATATCTCCACCCGGCACAGCCAGAAGAGACTGGCCACCCCTCATAGCCGGTTCCTCTCTTTTCTTCCTTTTGGCCTTTCTAGGGTTTCCTAGCCACCTGCTTTAACGCCTGCTTGCTTTTGGGTTTTAGCTGGGTTCGTACAGCACTTCGATATAGCTAGAAGTACGAATTGTAAAAATAACTTACTGATTATTGAAAGAGAAACTTCCTTTCTCAAACTGTCGTTGTAAGAGGACCATGTTAAGTCCTTAGTGATGTGGACACCAAGGAACAGAGCCCATATCCAGGCACATTACGTTAATTACAACTTTTCTACAGTCATGTCCACAAAAACACTACAGTGAATACTACTGTAAAGTCTGCAAAAACACTACAATGAATACTATARTATGTAAATATAGTAATACTACAGTCTTTATACAATAATATAGAGTATCAGATAAGTTGTAATTAACCATCATGTGCCTCTTTGGTAGCGTGGACTAAAGTTAACCCCTGCTATGCGTGTGACTGGGGGACTAGAACACTGACTGGCCTGGCCCTTCTGCTTAGAGGTGAGGAGGGAGGGAGGGATGGAGAGCAAAAGAGAGAGAGAGAGGTAGAGATAGATAGAGATAAAAATAGGGTGAGAGAGAGCAAGAGAGAGAGACATAAAAAGAGGGTGAGAGAGAGAGGGGGATCAACTTCTCATCCAGTCTTTGCCATAGCAAGGATTGTAAGTAGCTTATTCCGCAAAGCGTCCTGCATGTAATCAGTCCGTTTTCATGATTTGTTATTTCATTTTTTGCCGGTTAACATCGCTGCAGCCTCATGTAGCCAGGGAACAGAAGATTTAGTTCCAAAATAGAGTCAGACTGGAGAGAATCTGTCCGGCTCACCATTAGCAAGAACTTATCAAACCCCTTAAAACGGCATCAGATTTATAGTACCGCCACATAAATATTATTCCCTGCTTTTTCTCTGTGAGGAGAAATCAGGTGAAAACGCTTTTGACGTAGAAATTATATAATAATCACTTGTAGAACTGCACTGACATTCTGTTGCATGAAAGCCTTGCATAAACACCAACATTGCAACAAGGAGGAAAGGCAACTCACAGGACTTAGTGAGGCCAGGGGTTTTCAAACCTCTCCAYGKGGACCCCCAGCGGTTCCATGTATTTTAAGGAGAAGTTTATCTATAATTCCATGCATAACACTTGTATCTTTTATCAATGTTTATTATGAGTATTTCTCTAATTTGATGTGGCTCTCTGCAYTTTCACCGGATGTTTGTTTGAGACAATGCATTTCTGAACACCAATTTCAAATGAGGTTTTTGGACATAAAGATGAACCTTATCGAACAAAACACACATTTATTGTCTAACATGGAGTCCTRGGAGTGCCATCCGGTGAAAATCATCAAATGTTAGTGATTAATTTTAACGCTATTTCTGAGTTTTGTGACACCTCTCCTTCTTTGGAAAATGGCTGTATGTTTTTCCTTGACTTGGCGCTGACCTAACATAATCGCAAGGTGTGCTTTGGCCGTAAAGCCTTTTTGAAGTCAGACACTGTGGCTGGATTAACGAGAAGTTYATCTTTAAAATGGTGTATAATACTTGTATGTTTGAGGAATTTTAATTATGAGATTTCTGTTGTTTTGAATTTGGCGCCCTGCAATTTCACTGGCTAGCGTCCCGCTAGCGTCCCAAATATCCCAGAGAAGTTTTAACTATTCCTAAACTAGCATACCTGATTCAACTTGTCAACTAATCATTAATCCCTTGAATAAGTGAATCAGGAGAGATAGTTGAGGGCTACAACAATATTGTGAAACGTCGATTGCAACGCACAGGTAGAAGGTAAACGTGCTCCTGCAGGTTACCGCTGGATTTCTTAAAATCAAAAAATCWAATGTTATTTGTCASATGCGATGAATACAACAGGTGTAGACCTTACCGTGAAATGTTTCCTTACAAACCCTTAAACAACAATGCAGTTTTAAGAAAAATAAGAGTTGAGAAAAATATTTACTAAATAAACGAAGGGAAAAAATTTAAGGCGTTCTTGGGCACAGGGACTATGGTGGTCTGCTTGAAACGTAGTTATTACAGACTCGGCCAGGGACAGGTTAAAAAAGTCAGTGACGACACTTGCAAGTTGGTCAGAGTACACGTCCTGGTAATCCGCCTGGCCTTGTGGATGTTGACCTTTATAAAGGGGTCCCGAGTGGCGTGGCAATCTAAGGCACTGCATCTCAGTGCTTGAGGTGTCACTACAGACCCTGGCTTGATTCCAGGCTGTATCACAACTGGCTGTAATTGTGAGTCCCATAGGGCGGCGCACAATTGGCCCAGCTTTGTTTAGGTTAGGGTTTGGCCGTGGTAGGCTGTCATCGTAATTCATTTGTTATTTAACTGACTTGCCTAGTTAAATAAAGGTTAAATAACATTGGCTACAACAAGCGTGATCACACAGTTGTCCAGAACAGCTGGTGCTCTCATGCATGCTTTCGTTTTGCTGCCTTGAAGCGCGCATAGAAGTMATTTAGCTCGTCTGGTAGACTTGTGTCACTGGGAAGTTTGCAGCTGGGCTTCCCTTTGTAGTCCGTAATAGTTTGCAAGCCTTCAATTTTAGTCCTGTAGTTATGCTTTTAAATATACTTAAGTATCAAAAGTAGATGTAATTGCTCAAACATACTTAAGTATTGAAAGTAAAAGTAAAAGTATAAATAATTTCAAATTATTTATATTGAGCAAACCAGACTGCAACATTTTCTTGTTTTGTTTAGTGAGTCCGCCAGATCAAAGGCAATAGGATGACCAGGGATGTTCTCTTGATACAGTAAGTGCATGAATTTGASTATTTTCCTGTCCTGCTAGCCATTCAAAATGTAACGACTACTTTTGGTTGTCAGGGAAAATGTATGGAGTAAAAAGTATATTATTTTCTTTAGGAATGTAGTGAAGTAAAAGTAAAAGTTGTCAAAAATATATATTGTAAAGTAAAGTACAGGTACCCCAAAAAAACTACTTAAGTACTGTAGTACTTTAAAGTATTTTTACTTCAGTACTTTACACCACTGACTTCCTTAATATTTGATTTTGCGCACCAACTGTTATTGTCAAATAGACACAGACCACCAACCCTTGTCTTACCCCAGCTGTTCTGTCTTGCCGATGCACGGAAAAAACAGGCAACTGTATATTAAACCATGAAGCTGATTAATAAAAAAAGACTTATTAGAATATAAGAATATAGAARCAGTAGGCCTATATTTCATTCAAACGTTTCACCTTATGAGGTTCTACTAGGATTACATATGGAAATGTTTTAAGATTGTCATACCATGGATCATTTAGCTATTTGATTTTGAATTGTAGGTCGCCTTTATGTATAATTTTTTTTTATACAAAATCATTTGATAAAATATTGAATTTGGCCTTTACCACTATAGCCCATAAAAATTAATGGCAACAAAAAAAAGACAGTCAAAAAATAAATCATAAGGAATAAGGTTTTGAAGTGTCTGTCTTATATCTAGGAGATATATATCTAGGAGATAAAAGAAAGCTCCGGAAATATATACAGTGTATTGGGAAAGTATTCATACCTCTTGACTTTTTCCACATTTTGGTATGTTATAGCCTTATTCTAAAATTGATTAAATAGTTTTTGCCCTCATCAATCTACACACAATACCCCATAATGACAAAGCAAAAACATTTTGAAAAAAACATTTTTGGACATTTATTAATTAAAATAAAACGGAAATATGACATTTACATAAGTATTCAGACCCTTTACAACTACTTTGTTGAAGCACCTTTGGCAGCGATTACAGCCTTGAATCTTCTTGGGTATGACGCTACAAGCTTGGCACACCTGTATTTGGGGAGTTTCTCCCATTCTTCTCTGCAGATCCTTTCAAGCTCTGTCAGGTTGGATGGGGAGCGTCACTGCACAGCTATTTTCAGGTCTCTCCAGAGATGTTYGATCAGGTTCAAGTCCAGGCTCTGGCTGGGCCACTCAAGGACATTCAGAGACTTGTCCTGAAACYACTCCTGCATTGTCTTGGCTGTGTGCTTAGGATCATTGTCCTGTTGGAAGGTGAACCTTCGCCACAGTCTAAGGTCCTGAGCGCTCTGGAGCAGGTTTTCATCAAGGATCACTCTGTACTTTGCTCCGTTCATCTTTCCCTAGATCCTGACTAGTTTGCCGCTGAAAAACATCCCCGCAGCATGAYGCTGCCACCACCATGCTTCACCGTAGGGATGGTGCCAGGTCTCCTCCCGACGTGACSCTTGGCATTCAGGCCAAAGAGTTCAATCTTGGTTTCATCAGACCAGAAAATCTTGTTTCTCGTGGTCTGAGAGATTTTTAGGTSCCTTTTGGCAAACTTTACTGAGGAGTGGCTTCCGTCTGGCCACTCTACCATAAAACCCTGATTGGTGGAGTACTGCAGAGATGGTTGTCCTTTTAGAAGGTTCTCCCATCTCCACAGAGGAGCTCTGGAGCTCTGTCAGTGTGACCATCGGGTTCTTGGTCACCTCCCTGACCAAGGCCCTTCTCCCCCGATTGCTCAATTTGGCSGGGTGGCCAGCTCTAGGAAGAGTCTTGRTGGTTCCAAACTTCTTCCTGTAAGAATGAYGGAGGCCAGTGTGTTCTTGGGGACCTTTAATGCTGCAGAAATGTTTTGCTACCCTTCTCCAGATCTGTGCCTCGTATCAATCCTGTCTCTGAGCTAAATGGACAATTCCTTCGACCTCATGGCTTGCTTTTTGCTCTGACATATACTGTCAACTGTGGGATCTTATATATACAGGTGTGTGCCTTTCCAAATCATGTCCAATCAATTGAATTTGCCACAGGTGGACTAACATCAAGTTGTAGAAACATCTCAAGGATGATCAACGGAAACAGGATGCACCTGAGTTCAATTTCGAGTCTCATTGCAAAGGGTCTGAATACTTCTGTAAATAAGGTATTTTTATTGATGAGGATTTTTTTTATTTAATCCATTTTCGAAGAAGGCTGTAACATAACAAAATGTAGAGGGGTCTGAATTCTTTCCAAATTCACTATGTGTTTTTTTTACACATATTTCACCCTTTATTTTCGTTGAGGTAAAACTGCCTCTTTACTTTTGTGTGGGTTACCTTGAGACGAGTCCCGTGACATTATCGTACTCATGAGAGTCTCCCCTTTCCACAGTGGGGTCATATTAGTTTGTATGCCAAACCGGTTGGACGCTAAAGAAGACTGATTTTCGGGATGTCTCATGGTCTGATAAAGACCACTGCAGCTYGACCACCTTCCACCGGGGGATGYGGAAGGCCGWCATAGGCGSATGCGGGATGTAGCCCATGCAGAAAAACKAATATCTCTAGCATAAGCTGAAGCATTTTTATGGGATTTTCTTTTTTTATGTTACTTAGTTTGACGCACGAGTGAATCAACAGACTCTTAATTAACCTCTCTAGGGGGTGTGGGACGGTAGCGTCCCCACCTAGCCAAMATCCAGTGAAATTGCAAAGCGCCAAATTCAAAAACAGAAATACTCATTATAAAGATTCATAAAACATACAAGTGTTATACATCAGTTTAAAGATKAACTTCTTGTTAATCCAACCRCTGTGTCAGATTTCAAAAAGGCTTTRCGGCGAAAKCAYACCATGCGATTATCTGAGRACAGCGCCSAGCAGACAAATCATTACAAACAGTTGCCAGCCAAGTAGAGGAGTAACACAAGTCATAAATAGCGATAAAATGTATCACTTACCTTTAATGATCTTCATATGGTTGCACTCACAAGACTCCCATTTACTCAATAAATGTTAGTTTTGTTCGATAAAGTCCCTCTTTATATCCAAAAACCTCTGTTTTGTTTGCGCGTTTTGTTCAGTAATCCACAGGCTCAAAGGCAGTCAAAACAGGCAGACGAAAAATCCGAAAAGTATCAGTAGAGTTCGTAGAAACATGTCAAACGATGTTTATAATCAACTCTCAGGTTGTTTTTAGTCATAATAATCAATAATATTTCAACCGGACAAAAGCTTCGTCAATATAAAAGGAAAAGAAGGAAGGCGCGCTCTCGGTCGTGCGCATGAAAAACCTCTGGGACACTGCAGTGTCCACTCATTCAGAGTGGTCTTACTCCCTCATTTTTCAGAATGCAAGACAGTAACTCATTTGATCTATAGGATCCTCAAGCTGTGGCAGTATTGGTTGTGTGAAGACCATGGAAGAAGAAGAATATTTCATTGTAGAGCACATTTCCCATGCTCAATGWGCATAAGAAAACTAAAAACAACAACAAAAACAGCAACAATACATCAAAACGTTTTTAAAAAACGATCACAATAGATCAAAACATTACCCGCTAATGCAAAATATACTTTACACAGATTAAGAAATCAAACCTTAAAAGCTAGCTTGAATGGGTAGGTCTTTAGTTATTTTTTAAACGAGGGAATTGAATGTGTTTATGTCGTTTTCTTTTACATTTCTCAGCAGTCATATGTAGTTAACGCCAAATACACTCACAGTTCTGCAAACAACAGCAGATCTGCATGACCTGAAAATGTAATCTTGTAAATAAACAACAGCAAATTCTAGGACATACTGCAGCTAGTTTCCAAGTCAGAAGGACAGGGCATGGAAGTAGATGTAGTTGTTTTTTGTTGTTGTCAGCGAATACCAATACAAGCACAAATATTTTCCAAGTACTGTGTATGTGTGTGTGTTGGAAGGAGGGTGGGGGTTGTGTGAACTACCTAACTACCTAACTACCTATGTTGTGTTCCTACCTGGAGACGACGAGGGGCAGAATGAGCATCTTCAACATCCTCATCAGGAGCTCTCCAGGAAACTGGAAGTACATCACCTCCTACATAAACACAGAGAAGACAAACAGAGCAGGATGTTAGTTAGGGTAGATAGGTAGATAGACCTACTGTAAATATTGGGTAGGCTTACTGTAGTTAGGCATTTTGGATTTACCACACTGTAAAAAGCCAACTTMACCAATTCCTAAAGAATAAAGGCAGTAATGTACACGAAAGGTAAAAACACACTTAATGAGACCACCATCAGACCAACTCCTTGAATGGCCTACTCCGTGAAGTTTGCATATGTGTAAAAAAAAAAAAACACTACGTTGCTCAAAACATGTTTTTACCCTTAAGTGTGTGTACATTACTGTATTTATATGTCAGATATTGTTTTTCAACAGGAAAAGTATATATGTTTTTATTGCTGGAGTGCGTATTGAAGTATTTTAAAGTGGTGTTTCAAATGAGCACATTGTGGTTCTAAATTACTCAGCAACATAAAATGATCCCCTTTAAAACTTCAGTGGCAAGTTACATTGTGATACGAATGGGAATATTCAATCCAGATAAACAATTAAATAGGCATCTGTTAGTAAATACCTGAGAGGTGGATGTTCTATCATCTGTTCTACTGTATTTACCAAGACGGGAGGTGTTTACAATTCCTTAGGATGTGGATGTGAGGAGGATAGAGAGAGGGATGGTTGGGGGGATGGAGAGTAGTGGGAGAAAAAAAATTATTAGGAACAGAGAGGTGTGGAGAGATAGAGAGAAGGTTTTGAGAGAGAGAGAGAGAGAGAGAGAGAGGAAGGGAGAGAGAGGGATGAATTCAAACACAATACGTCTGAGAGATGATAACAGCTTTAGAAAGAGCTTTAGCTGTTGTTTAATATTGGGAAGGAAGAGGGGGCGGAAAGACAGGAGGAGAGGGAGATTAGATCAGGATCACTRCAGTCAAATGGCGGGCTGATTAGTAGTGAGTGTGTGTGTGTCACGGGTGAGAGAGACACACACACAGCTGGTATCAGGCCCTGGCATTTGCCGAACACAGGTGGCACATGCACACACTGCCCCAAKTATAACCACCTAATCCCAATAAATGAAACACCCAGTGACATTTTGGGAGGTTGATCATATCATAACCAATAAAGTATCGCTATACAACACCTGAAGGGTCATCTTGTATTTAATATCATGCAATACATCTGTTGCATGATAGCAGGACAGCAAAATGGGAGGGAAAATGGACCGGGGTTAGGGTTCAGAGGGTTTTACAATAATTGTGTGGAGATCTCGATTTGGGAAGATTAGTTTGAGCCAGTTGCTCTGAAGCCTTGTTTACACTGCAGGTGTTAATGCTCAAATCAGTTTTGTTTTTCAAATGCGTTTTGGAAACTGACTGTCCAAACAACAAGTTACACGTGACCAATCCAGATTTATGTGTGTTCAGACAGCAGTCATTTGCTGACACGGCTACGCTAGTTGTCATAGTAACGACGGGTGTGTTCAAACAAGTCCTTTTTTGGCTAGCCACAGCAGTCAACTAGCTATCTGTKTAGCATTCAAGCACATTCACACATTTGTTTGTAAAGAATTAGCAAGCTAGTTAGCTACCACATGTTCTTGTCAAACTGTCAACAGAGTAGCTAGCAAGCAACAAGATATGCCAAATAACAGTCTACCACTTGAGGGCAAATAAATCCGATTTGACCATTCAGACACGAGGGTGGCAGGTAGCCTAGTCGTTAAGAGTGTAGGGCCAGTAACTGAAAGGTTGCTAGTTTGAATCCCCGAGCCGACTAAGTGAAAATCTGTCAATGTGCCCTTGAGAAAGTCACTTAAAACTTCTTATCCGGTGAAATTGCAGAGCACGAAATTCAAACGACAGTATTATAAATATTTAACTTTCATAAAATCACAAGTGTAATACATCAAAATAAAGCTTAACTTGTCAGATTTCAAAAAGGCTTTACCGCGAAAGCAATGAAAAACATATTTCAACCAGGCAGGTGCGACACGAAAGTCAGAAATAGCGATATAAAAAGTGCCTTACCTTTGATGATCTTCTTCTGTTGGCACTCCAAAAGGTCCCAGTTACATTACAAATGGTCCTTTTGTTCAAAAATGTCCTTCTTTATATCCATAAAAACACAGTTTAGCTGGCGCGCTTCAGTCAATAATCAACCCAGTTTCCCTCCATCAAAATGCATACAAAATGAATCCCAAACGTTACTAACAAACTTTTCCAAACAAGTCAAACAACGTTTATAATCCAACCTTAGGTACCCTAATATGTAAATAAACRATMAAATKTAAGACGGAGAATCGTTATTGTCTTTACYGGAGAAAAATACCAAAGAMCGCGCTCTCTTCCACGCGCTTGGAAACACTACAGCCAAAATGGGAGCCACCTAGAAAAACTAAACTTTCTGGCAAATTTTTCCAAAAACCAGCCTGAAACTCTTTCTAARGACTGTTGACATCTAGTGGAAGCCCTAGGACCTGCAATCTGGGAGGACTTGGCCTTATAATAAAAGTGATAGCCATTGAAAATAGGGGTATCAGTTCTGTTATACTCACATACATAATTTTAACAGTTTTAGAGTTTTCTATCCAAATCTACCAATTATATGCATATCCTAGCTTCTGGGCCTGAGTAACAGGCAGTTTACTGTGGGCACGCTTTTCATCCGGACATCAAAATACTGCCCCCTACCCAAGAGAGGTTAATCCTAACTGCTCCAGTAAATCGCTCTGGATAAGAGTGTCTGCTAAATGACATAAATGTGAAGTTGTATGGCCAGGAATCAGATTAGTATCTGCTTTCAAACAACATACGAAGATGGCTTGAAATATCCGATTCGATGTGCTTTTGGGCTGTTCAGACTACAGGAAAAAGAACCGACTCAAATATGCATAAAAATGTGATTTTAGTGACTTCAAACTGCCAGAGTGAACAAGGCTTAAAAGCAGTGACATCACAGTCTCTCAAATKAAGCAAATTATTAATCTGGTTAATTATATTAGACGATCCTTTYGCTATAGGCTAGTTTTAGGTGGCGGGAAAAAAGGTATATAAACCATTCCCATCTCTCAGTGTGAGAAACAGGAGACATACAACACAAACAAACATTCAATTGTTCCTCCCTCTACCTCAACAATGTGTATACTTTGTATGGTTTGTTTTTTTGCGCTAGTGCAGAACAAACCATTGYCGGTTTGAGAAATAACCTTCAAGACAGTGGAGGGGGAGAGTAGGGGYGGTGTTATGTTGTGTGCAACCAATCCACTTACTCCCCCACTCCCATTCCCTATGACGACATGGCTACACCCCCAGGACCTCCTCCACCTCCAGTACTCTACTTTCTCCTACCCACTCTACCTCACAGCAGAGAGAGGGGATAGAAAACCAACTCTCATAACAAATAATAGTATAATATTGGTTACCCCTCAAACATTTCCTTTGCTTCCCCTCCATAGTACAACATTAGTCTAATCCATGTAAAATAGCTACTGGATTCACTGTGACTCTGTAGCTGCGTTTAGACAAGTAGCCCAATTCAACAACAACAAAAAATCACTCATTGTTTTTTTGACCAATCAGATAAGCTCTGAAAAATATCTGAYGTGATTAGTCAAAAGACCAATTGGTGAAAGAAAGATCAGAATTGGGCTGCCTGTCTAAACACAGACAGGCAGCCAAACACAGACAGGCAGCCTTGTGTCTGTGTTTGAAGAGGCCTTGGGAGGGTTTTGGTTTTTCTGTTAGAAGTAGTTCCTGAAAAGCTACTCTTCTGTCTAAGAATCTTGGCCAAAACGTGCCTGTTCAAGGGTGCTGTATTTCTGCTCGACCTGGTGGAGCTCTATCTGCAGTACTACAAGTGTCTTCAAAATATCCAGCATTTCTTTCGTTTATATGACTGACCAAGTGGGAAGTTGCTTCCCACTGTGTTCTCCTAGGCTGCGTTTATACGGGCAGCCTAATTCGGATCTTTGGCATTAAATGATMTTTTTGACSAATCAGATCAGATCTTTTACCAATAATTTGGCAAAAGATCAGAATTTTGCTGCATATGTAAACTCTGTGAGTAGCAATTGTGTTCAAGAGAACACCGTGAGTAGCAACTAGCCAGAAGGTAGGAATGGAGCACAAAGCTCAGTAAAAACAACCAACAACATCCCACTTGGTCAGTCATATAAACGAAGGAAGTGCTGGATATTTTGGAAGGCCATCTCGAAGAAACGTGTMATTCCACCACGAGCAGAAATACAGCACCTTTGAACAGGCATGTTTTTGGTAAAAAATTGAGACAGAAGAGTAGCTATTGAGGAACTACTTCAACAGAAAACCAAAACCCTCCCAAAGGCACCATTAGATGCCTCTTGAATTCCACTTTGTTGATTTTCCCATCATATTCTCCTAAGTCTCCTCTTCCACTTATATGACAGCACCAGAGATAAYGTTTTTTTKGGGGGGGGGATCTTTTTGGGACTAATGTTTAGAACATATGGAATGTTCAAAGAAAACCAACTAGGATGTTTAATGTCAGTAATGAGTAGCTCTTATCACCATCACTACTACTGTAAACCGAAGCCATTTCCTTCTCCTTGTTCTCTTATCCACCAGTCTAATGGATCTTTAAATGGTTGCAATGTTGTGGTATTATCAGAGCTTCAGACTCTTATCAAATATACTACTTTGACAAAATCCACTCGGTCTCGTGGGCTACATACAGACGGTAACTGCTGGAAGAGATATCCATGTTTTGTAACTTCATATTATTTTGTCCCCAGGAAACCCTYCTTTTCCAATTTGGGATATTATTTTCTGCAAAGTTTGTCATCTCCATAGATGTACACAGTTGTTTTTCCTTCTTGAATTATACACTGAGTATATCAAACATTAGGAACACCTTCCTAATATTGAGTTGCACCCCAACTTTTGCCCTCAGAACAGCCTCAATTCGCCGGTGCATGGAGTCTACAAGGTGTCAAAAGCGTTCCACATGGTTGCTGGCCCATGTTGACTCCAATGCTTCTCACAGTTGTGTCAAGTTGGCTGGATGTCCTTCGGGTGGTGGACCATTCTTGATACACACAGGAAGCTGTTGAGCGTTAAAAATCCAGCAGCGTTGCAGTTCTTGAAACAAACCGGTGCGCCTGGCATACCACGTACAAAGGCACTTAAATCTTTTGTCACATACACAATCCATGTCTCAATTGCCTCAAGGCTTAAAAATCCTTCTTGAACCCGTCTCCTCTCCTTCATCTACACTGATTGAAGTGGATTTAGCAAGTGACATCAATAAGGGATCATAGCTTTCACCTGGATTCACCTGGTCACTCTGTCATATTTTGTGCACTCAGTGTACATTCTAAATCATGTATAATGTCACATAACCAATTATTCATACACTCCTGTTTTATTACGTCAATCATTGAAATTACATGATACCAGTACACCGGTACACAATGTAATAAGACAGTCACTAAGAACAAACAGTCAATGTTCATTTTCATAACCCACAGGGCTGGTGGATTGTCACGCCCCCCATGTGTAAAATTAGCACAGCCGATTGTGTGTCGTAATTACCTTTGTATATTTAATTTGAACAGAATGCCCTCAAAATGAACTTAGTCCAATTTCAATGTATTCTGTTCTTTATCTGATAAACCAGCGAATRCCATTCTTGAAGCTGGTCTAGCGGGTAACTCTGCAGCTCCCCACCTCTCTGTATYCCCCTGTCTTATTCAAATCTATCTCTGTCCAAATCAAGTGAATATACCTTTTCAACAAATATTGAAAAGAAAAAAAACAGGGAAGGACAGCAGTCTGCTGCTCTTATAGCCCATCTATGTGATTCACAGCTAAGCCTCCACAGCCACAGCGACAGCCACTGACAGACTTCATCTCGCAAATATGGAGCGCGGCTGATGAGACGATGTTTACTTTGAAAACAAACACGTACAGGACAAGTGAAGCCAAACGAATCAATAGGGACAGGATCGGAGAGCATTACCCGACAGCATGAATCACTGGATGAGTTGTGTTTGGAAAAGTTTGAACATTAACATCATTTTTTAACTGAGTATGCCAGCTATTTTGTAAACAGAAAATGTGTCTCTTTTCATAAGTCAGTCTGATCGGTGTCATCCTAGAGACAAAACCGTGATCTAGCCTCAGGTCTAGCCACTAAGCAACAGCAGCMAATGGCACTGCGACATTAAAGAGCAGAGAGGCTTTGTTGGATAGTCTGTATTCAGCAACAGCTTATAGAGCGATCTCCCTCTTTCTCAACCCCCTCGGCTCTCTGCACCCACCTCAGCGCTCACACACCTACAACATAAGTGTGTGTGGTAATTCACAATTCAATCCCAGTGTTGAGGTTGGTATTGTCACTTGGTAGTACAAGACGGTGGTCGTTTTTTTTCACATGGTAGGACAACAGCTGTGTTCGAGGAGAGGTTGGTGTTAAGAAAGAGGGGAATGTTTGGGGATATTTTTGGGAGGACACAGTTCTTATGTAAGGTGTTTTTCAAGGATAGGAGGACAGGGGGACCAGCGGACAGGGAGAAGAGGGGGCAGCAGAGTAGTGGGTCAAGGACTTCAGGGGCACCACATTTGTAAGGAGCAGGGATTTTTTAATTTTTTATTTAACTAGGCAAGTCAGTTAAGAACAAATTCTTATTTACAATGACAGCCTAGGAACAGTGGGTGAACAGCCTTTGTTCAGGAGGAGAACGACAGATTTCTACCTAGTCAGCTCGGGGAATTGATCTAGCAACCTTTCGGTTACTGGCCCAATGCTCTAACCACTAGGCTACCTGTCGTGGGGTGGGGGTGTTGGGGGGTAAGGGAACAGGAGACCCAGGGTGTTTCAGGTCAACAGAGGAGTGGTAACTGTAGCGGAGGTGTAAAGGAACAGGTCCTAATGGGATGGTGGGAATGACTATTGAAGGAAGGGTACTATTGAAGGAAGGGTACTATTGAAGGGAGGGTGTTGGTTGGTTGAGGGAACAGGACACCCCGCGGGTGTTAGTTTTGACACTGACCTGGTCGGAGAGCTGCTTGCCCCGCAGATGGAAGCCCATCATGCAGCCAATGACCACAGCCAACACAGACAGGATGAGGAGCCCGTTCTGCGCACACACATTCTTCACCCGGCCCCGCACCTCCGCAAAGTTCACCGCCATCCTGACTCTCCCGGAAAGTCCTCCACAGTCCCGGACACGGACACTCACTCCCTGGTCGGTCACTCAGTCAACCATGTGGAGCGAGTAGAGAGGCGACAGACTGGACAGCAGGAGAGGGTTGGGTGAAAGACGGAGACAAAGAGACGGGGAGAGAAGGGAGGGACTGAAAAGTGATTAAAGAGAGAAAAATAACTAAGAAGAGGAAGATCGAGATGGAAAGTGGAATAGATATAGGTTTGCAGGAGAAAGTAGTAGGGAGAAAGGCAGTTGTCCTCTCTTTGGATAAAGCACTCTAGGGGGTTTTCTGCGACTCCACGAGCTGCTCTCTCTGTCATTCCACACAGGACTAAGAACACTTTCCAGGCACACACACGTTCTCTCTCTCTCTCTCTCTCTCTCTCTCTCTCTCTCTCTCTCTCTCTCTCTCTCTCTCTCTCTCTCTCTCTCTCTCTCTCTTTCTCTCTCTCTCTTTCTCTCTCCCTCCCTCTCTCTCTCTACGGCCAGTAGGGGGCTCTAGTCTGCGACAGCTGGCAGTATTGTCCTGAGGGTTAATACACTAGATCCTATTAGGAGCGGACCGGGCCATGCTACACTGCACTGTGCTGCATTACTGGGATCTGGCAGGATTAAAGACCTACCAACAATTAGACCGAGGATTGTTCCAGCCAGGCAACTGCAAAAAAGATGGAGGAGACAACAAGAGGAGGGAAAAACCACTGGCCTTGGAAGTGGGGAGGGAAAGGAGGGGGATGTGGAGACCCATTAAGGGAGTCTAGGGAGTTTTTCCTAGCCACCGTGCTTCTACATCTGCATTGCTTGCTGCTTGGGGTTTTAGGCTGTGTTTCTGTATAGCACTTTGTGACATCGGCTGATGTAAAAAGGGCTTTATGAATACATTTGATTGATTGATTTGATTGATGAAGGATATTTTGGTTATTGATCTGTGGTGTTACACATAATGTACACATACTGCACACAGACACACAAGCAAMCACATGCTTACGCACACAGGTATGTACGCACRCACACACACATACACCACACACACACACKGACACACACACACAACAGGACGGCTGTAAGGGGACAGAAGGCAAATAATAAAGAAATGAAACACCTGCGTGTGTGTGTGATGGAGAGGGAGAGACGTACTGCTTCACACCAGGGACAAGGGAACCRGACACACTCGTGTGCTGAGCTTCGTTCCCATGACGATGTGCGTAATCAGGTAAAATGAGGCCTCCTGGATCCTCCCTGACACTGTATGTAACCACAGAGCCACTCATAGCCATTCACCCAAACCCAACAGCCACCGACAGCCATTATTAATATGGAATGTCGTTATATTGACAGTTAATACAAATAAAATAATGGAATCAAAAACTGTCTGGCTAGCTAGCTAACAAACATATTGTGCAGATATATCTACAAATGCATTGTTTTATGCAATTTTGTATCATATTTTCTGAGTTATTTTATTAAAGTTTTYCTTTACCAAGATGCATGATTTTTTGTCATGTTGCTAGGATCTCAATGTCTATTCTAAAGTTCTAACACAGGTATTCAATTATATGCCCAGCGCCCCACAGATGCCACCCTGCGACCCTGCCAGACTGTCTGGGCTGTTGGCCTGCCTTGACACACACCTGTGCAGGATTGTGAGGGAGAGGGATAGATATGTCTTAAAATTTGGCAACTTTAGATCTACTAGATGGAAACTCTAATTAGGTGTTTTCCACTCAACGCTGACAGCCCCGGACATACACACACACAAGCACAGACACACATGGTCCTCCATCGCCAGTTCCAGTTCCCTGCAGGCAGAATGTGTGTGAATTCCTGTGACATACTGAGGTACTTTATAATCCTAATCCTAGGTAAATTTAACAGGCGCACACACCTGCTACTGTTACCAAGCCTACAGCAGAGCAGACTGGGSCTGCTTCCCAAATGACACCCTATTMCCTATGTAGTGCACTACTTTTGACCAGGGCCCATAGTTAAGATGTCAAATGTATGATCATGAGGTGGCGGATGAGGGGACTGAAAAAGGTTCTCTCTCGCTCTTAATTATGAAAGCCTGCGCCAAACTTGAGGGCTTTTTCATTACAGCTCTACCTGCCTGCTCATATTTAGATTCATTTACACCCATCGCAAGATAGCACTTGATAATTACAGTAATAATAATAATAATAATAATAATAATAATAATTACAGGGGAGATTAAAAAATAGACAATAGATACCGGTATAAACCTGATGAATAAGCTACTGTAGTAGGCAATCTGAAATTGGTACATCCATTTCTGGACATTTAAATAATTTAAACAAAGTTTTTTTTTGTTATTTTTTTACTATTTTCTACATTGTAGAATAATAGTGAAGGCAACAAAACTATGAAATAACACATATGGAATCACGTTGTAACCAAAAAAGTGTTAAACGATTCAAAATATATTTTATATTGACATTCTTTAAAGTAGTCACCCTTTTCYTTGATGACAGCTTTGCACACGCTTGGCATTCTCTCAACCAGCTTCATGAGGTAGTCACCTGGAATGCATTTCGGTTAGCAGGTGTGCCTTCTTAAAAGTTCATTTGTGGAATTTATTTCCTTATTAATGCATTTGAGCCAATCAGTTGTGTTGTGGCAAGATAGAGGTGGTAAACAGAAGATAGCTCTATTTGGTAAAATACTAAGTCCATATTATGGCAAGAACAGCTCAAATAAACAAAGACAACGACAGTCCATCATTACTATAAGACATGAAGATCAGTCAATCTGGAAAATTTCAAGAACTTTGAAAGTGCAGTCACAAAAACCATCAAGCGCTATGATGAATCTGTCTCTCACGCCACAGGAATGGAAGACCCAGAGATACCTCTGCTGCAGAGGATAAATTCATTAGAGTTAACTGCACCTCAGATTACAGATCAAATAAATGCTTGCTTGGGCCAAGAAACACGAGTAATGGATATTAGACCGGTGGAAATCTGTCCTCTGGTCAGATGATTCCAAATGTGAGATTTCTGGTTCCAACTGCCGTGTCTTTGTAAGACGCARAGTAGGTGAACGGATTATCTTCGCATGTGTGGTTCCCACCATGAAGCATGGAGGAGGAGGTGTGATGGTGTTGGGGTGCTTTGCTGGTGACACTGTTGGTGACTTATTTAGAATTCAAGGCACACTTAACCTGCATGGCTACCACAGCATTCTGCAGCAATACGCCATCCCATCTGGTTTGCGCTTAGTGGGACTATAATTAGTTTTTCAACAGGAAAATGACCCAATATACCTCCAGACTGTGTAAGGGCTATTTGACCAAGGAAAGTGATGGAGTGCTGCGTCAGATGACCTGGCATTCCACAATCACCTGACCTCAATCCAATTGAGATGGTTTGGGATGAGTTGGACCACAGAGTGAAGGAAAAGCAGCCAACAAGTGCTCAGCATATGTGGGAACTCCTTCAAGACTGCTGGTGGTGCCCCGATCCTGCAGCTGAAATCACACTTTAGAAGAATGGGTCCTGGCACTTGCTGGACTTTCTTGGGTGCCCTGAAGCCTTCGTTCACAACAATTGAACCGCTCTCCTTGAAGTTCTTGATGATTCGATAAATGAATGATTTAGTTTACTGGCAGCAATATCCTTGCCTGTGAAGCCCTTTTTGTGCAAAGCAATGATGACGGCACGTGTTTCCTTGCAGGTAACCATGGCTGACAGAGGAAGAAACAATGATTCCAAGCACCATCCTCCTTTTGAAGCATCTAGTCTGTTATTTGAATTCAATCAGCATGACAGAGTGATCTCCAGCCTTGCCTCGTCAACACTCACACCATGTGTTAACGAGAGAATCACTGACATTGATGTCAGGCTGTCCTTTTGTGGCGGGGTGAAACTGTTGTTTTGGGATTCAGTTCATTTTCATGGCAAAGATTGACTTTGCCAATTAATTGCAATTCATCTGATCACTCTTCATAACATTCTGGAGTATATTGCAAATTGCCATCATACAAACTGAGGCAGCAGACTTTGTGAAAATATAATATTTGTGTCATGTTTCTCAAAACTTTTTGGCCACCACTGTACATAAATACTCAGACCCTTTATTCAGTACTTGTTGAAGCACATGTTGGCAGTGATTACAGTCTTCTTGGTATTACGCTGCAAGCTTGGAACACCTGTATTTGGGAGTTTCTCCAGAGAATCTTATTTTTCATGGTCTGAGTCCTTTAGGTGCTGTTTTGGCAAACTCCCAAGCGGGTGTTTAGTGTGCCTTTTACTGAGGAGTGGGCTTCCGTTTTGGCTTCCGTCTTGTGAAACAATTCAAAAGGGGTCTGAATACTTTCTGAATGCACTGTACTGTTACATACCAGTCAAAAGTTTGGACACACCTACTCATTCAAGGGGTTTTTTCTTTATTTTTACTATTTTCTACATTTTGTTAATAATAGTGAAGACATAAAAAACTATGAAACAAACATATGGATCATGTAGCACAAAAAAGTGTTAAAGCAATTCCATGCCGTTTTTGGCATGTCTCTGGATTGTCTGAAGCCAGCTTGTCACTCTGGAATGTCTTTTCCAGCAGTCTTTGG
>NC_036859.1:976047-1064202 GCF_002910315.2 Salvelinus sp. IW2-2015 | reverse complement strand
CAGTACAGAGCTTGCTCAGGAATGGCAGCAGGCAGGTGTGAGTGCATCTGCACGCACAGTGAGGCRAAGACTTTTGGAGGATGGCCTGGTGTCAAGAAGGGCAGCAAAGAAGCCACTTCTCTCCAGGAAAAACATCAGGGACAGACTGATATTCTGCAAAAGGTACAGGGATTGAACTGCTGAGGACTGGGGTATAGTCGCTTTCTCTGGTGAATTCCCTTTCCGATTGTTTTGGGCATCCGGAAAAAAGCTTGTCCGGAGAAGACAAAGTGAGCGCTACCATCAGTCCTGTGTCATGCCAACAGTAAAGCATACTGAGACCATTCATGTGTGGGATTGCTTCTCAGCCAAGGGAGTGGGCTCACTCACAATTTTGCCTAAGAACACAGCCATGAATAAAGAATGGTACCAACACATCCTCCAAGAGCAACTTCTCCCAACCATCCAGGAACAGTTTGTTGATGAACAATGCCTTTTCCAGCACGATGGAGCACCTTGCCATAAGGTAAAAGTGATAACTAAGTGGCTTGGGGAACAAAATATTGATATTTTGGATCCATGGCCAGGAAACTTAATCCCATTGAGAACTTGTGGTCAATCTTCAAGAGGCGGGTGGACAAACAAAACCCACAAATTCTGCCAAACTCCAAGCATTGATTATGCAAGAATGGGCTGCCATCAGTCAGGATGTGGCCCAGAAGTTAATTGACAGCAAGCCAGGGCGAATTAAAGAGGTCTTGAAAAAGAAGGGTCAACACTGCAAATATTGACTATTTGCATCAACTTCATGTAATTGTCAATAAAAGCCTTTGACACTTGTGAAATGCTTGTAATTATACTTCAGTATACCATTGTAACATCTGACAAAAATATCTAAAGACACTGAGGCAGCAGACTTTGTGAAAATGTATATTTGTGTCATTCTCAAAACCTTTGGCCACGACTGTACTGTGATTTCAGTAGATTTTTTTTAATCATTAGTAAAAATGTAAACAGTTTTTCCTTTGTCATTATGGGGTACTGTGTGTAGATTGATGATAAAGAAAAAAAACAATTTAATACATTTTAGAATAAGGCTGTAACGTAACAAAACGTGGAAAAGTCAAGTGGTCTGAATACTTTCCGATTGCACTGTATTACGTATTGAGGAATATAACTTATAATTGCCTCATGAGCTTAGTTCAACTGTCGTATCCCATCAGAACGCAAAATATAAGCTTGCTTTACAACGGTATCACTGTAACACTGTATATCCTCAAACTATGGATGGTCAGTACTTGCATCSATAGCTGTCTATGAATTTGAGWGTGGTTGCATTWCTCCAGCACYGTCCCTCCGCTGTTTACCAAAACAGAGTCGGGGTGCTGCCTTTGTTGTTATTTTAACAGCAGATTGCCCCTTTTATACAGCCCAGGAAATAAAATAACCTAGGAGCATTTAGCCCCATGAGGGGAAAATGGCATTTCGTATTATCTTAACATTTTAACAAGCTTTGGGATTATATTAYAGTAATGGTAATCCTACATACAGCTGTGTGCTCAGGATTCCCAGATTGGGGCGTATGATGACACACACACACACGAATGCCTGTGTGCACCTACAGAACGCTTACAAAAGCACAGATCAAGCAAGCAGACACACACACACTAGCACAGGCACACACACACACACACACACACACACACACGCACGCCATACTGTACACTTAGAAAAAACTGTTATTTGGAATTCTAAATAGAACCTTTTGGTTATTTGGACGAGATTGAAGAACACATTACTAATAAAGGTTMTAYATACAGTACCAGTCAAAAGTTTGGTCACACCTAGTCTTTCAAGGGTTTTTCTTTAATGTTACTATTTTCTACATTATAGAATAACAGTGAAGACATCAAAACTATGAAATAACTCATAGTAGCCACCCTTTGCCTTGATGACAGCCTTGTACACTCTTGGCGTTCTCTCAACCAGCATCACCTGGAATGCTTTTCCAACAGTCTTGAAGGAGTTCCCACATATGGTGAGCACTTGTTGGCTGCTTTTCCTTAGCTTTTCCTACAACTCATCCCAAGCCATCTCAATTGGGTTGAGGTTGGGTGATTGTGGAGGCCAGGTCATCTGATGCAGCAATTCATCAGTTTTAGCTGTTTTGCATTGACATATATATAAATATTAATGATGCTGCTGCATGACTCTTTATGGCAGGGGGAGATCGAATTCTTTTTTGATTCAAATAAATGAAGCCAAAGTCAAATGATAAACTATAGGCTAGATAAATAAAGTTGTATTAGAATTTGAGTACCGTTTGTAAGATAGTTCGCTCAGGAAAAAGCCAGGCTACTTTAATTTGCCGTTTTACAAGCTAGCCAGCTAACTCTTTTAAATAAACTTAATTTGTATTATGGCATATGGAGCTACAGACCAAGCCTGACATTSCCAATTAGCTAATTATTACTTTAATTTCAGTGTTTCAGTGTGGAGTCAGATGAGGGAACTATTAGGTTTCATGAAGCCATTAGACTGTTGCTGACCCCTGTTGAATGTATGTAATGGGCAGTGAGCTGACAGAGCATGTATGTATCTAAATTAGTGATAATAAATTATGTATAATAACTCTGGGTGATTCAATAGGCTCGTTAATCATTACATGACTTTTAACACACTATCTATGTTTTGCTCAGTCTGGAAGTAACCAACTATCAGAGGCAAAGGATCTCTCKTTTGGCTGCTGCTGACAACRGCTACATGTAAGTTGTTCTTCTRCATCATAATAAGTATATGTTTGCAGAGCATTTTGTATTCATTTTAGTAGATTTACAAATGCTTATTTCTCATTTCTCATGTTAGTGCTCATTTTTTAATCTCCTCAGGAACCAGCCAGGCAACAACCCGTACTGTAGCTGACTGTTCCATAAAGAAGTTAGAGTTGGTACCAAGATTGGCGTGGTCCATTATTTAAACAGAGATGCCTCCCTGGCCCCCAGTGCATATTTCCAAACTATGTTTGCATATAATGACAATACTATTTCAAAACTATGCTGGTATTCTTTTGTCCATTACTTGTTTATTCTATTATATTCTTTGCTAAAAATAATTATTCATTAGTAGTAGCCATATTTCATAAATGTCACCATACAGGGTTCTATATGGAACCAATTTTGGTTCCGTGAAGAAGAACCCTTGGTGTTCTGAACAAAGAACCCTATTAAAGGGTTCTATATCAAACTTTTAGGGGTTCCATATATGAAGCAAGCGACAGAACACTTTTTGTTCTATATGGAAACTTTTTTCTACGAGTGTAATGCTCTCTGCTCACAGCAAGGCCTACTCACGCTAACTAAACTAAACAGAGATAACATTATAACATACCAAAATCATAATCCTGATTGAGTCCCACAGCTCCCGAAGCTCTGTTTAATCATCTCTCGTCTGTGGTACTCTCTGCTATTGTATCTACTCTGTTGGTTGGGGATCTCTGTATGTGACACACAGAGGTCATCTAGTTGAAATGCTACACAGTGAGGGGGGGAAGAGAGGGGGGGGTAAATTACAGGCACTCAGTCCTTATCTTCAATTGGTCAACAGTGTGGCCCCATAATGTTTGTTTGTTTATAAAAAAAAATCTAAAAGAGAGAAGTAAATGTTGTTTTTGTGGTGTTTGTTTTGTTGAAGCCGTGATTGTGAAGGTAAATTGTTCTGCAACCATATATTTATGGTGATGTAGGTGGATTTTAGCGGAATACCATAACATGGTGCCACACTTGTACTGCCAGGAAACAGAACATTTATGGTAAAAACTGAGAAGTTAAATACGGAGAAGTTATGCAGTACTCACCATTGAGTTTAGGCCTAATGAATATTGGCCCTTGGAATATGTGAGAGAGGTAGTCAGACAGAGAGGCAGAAAGAACATCTATAATGAAGAAAAATGTAAATGCAACATGCAACAATTTCAAGAATGTACTGAGTTACAGTTCATATAAGGAAATCAGTCAATTGAAATAAATTCATTATGCCCTAATCTCTGGATTTCACATGACTGGGCAGGGGCGGAGCCATTGGTGGGCCTAGGAGGGTATAGGCCCACCCACTGGGGAGCCAGGCCCAGCCAATTAGAATGAGTTTTTCCCCACAAAAGGGCTTTATTACAGACAGATATACTACTCAGTTTCATCAGCTGTCCAGGTGACTGGTCTCAGACAATCCCGCGGGTGAAGAAGCCGGATATGGAAGTCCTGGGCTGGCGTGGTTACACTTGGTCTGCGGTTTTTAGTATGGTTGGACAGCTTATGGTAGATAAATTAACATTAAATTCTCTGACAACAGCTCTGGTGGACATTCCTGCAGATAGCATGTCAATTGCACACTCCCTCAAAACTTGAGATGTCTGTGGCATTGCGTTGTGTGAAAAAACGGCATATTTTAGAGTGGCCTTTTATATTCCCCAGCACAAGGTGGACATGTATAATGATCATTCTGTTTAATCAGCTTCTTGATATGCCACACCTGTCAGAAGGATGGATGCTCACTAACGGAGATATAAACAAATATAGTATACACTTTGTGATTATGGGGTGTTGTGTGTAGATTGATGAGGAAAAAAACGAATTTAACCAATTTTAGAATAAGGCTGTAAAGTAACAAAATGTGTAAAAAGTCAAGGTGTCTGAGTACTATCTGAATGCACTGTATATCTAGGAGATATAAGAAAGCTCACAAAATATTTTTGTTTTTTGGACTCATATTTCCCTGGTTTTACCGAAATCCTGGTTGGAGGATTTCTTATGATGTATTCTTTGACTGTCTTTTTTGCCGTTTATGAATGTGTTATTCAATGGGCTATATGGGCTAAGGCCAAATTCAATATGTTATCAAATCATTTTTTAATATAATTTTCTAAATTCTAAATCAAATAGCCAAATGATCCGTGGCATGCCAATATGAAAACAATTCTATATGTTATCTCACTAGAGGGATARGAGTATTGGGGTTATGATTAGGGAAAATAKGATTTTTAATGGTCATATTTATTGGAGGAAACACCATTCAGCTGACAACCGAAGTCAGCCTGCAGGCGCCCGGCCCGCCACAAGACTTGCTAGAGCACAATGAGACAAGTGAAGCCCCCCCCCAGCCAAAGCCTCCCCTAACCCAGACAATGCTGGGCCAATTGTGCACCACCCTATGCATCTTCCAGTCACGGCTGGTTGTGACACAGCCTGGAATCGAACCCAGGTCTGTAGTGTCGCCTCAAGCACTGCAATGCAGTGCCTAAGACCGCTGCGCCACTCATGAGGCACATGGGCAAACATTTTTATGCTCCAAAAAGTTCAGAAATTTGATGAAAACAAAGCTGTGCCCACGCTTGTGTGTGCGTGAGAGCATGATGAACATGCCTTCTCCACCACATCCCCCAACCAACATTCCCTACACCAATGGACAAATAATCCCTTTCTTTTGCCAATTTTGTCCTGTTTCAGGATTGGACTCAGGAGATAATCTGGGATTAAAATGACCATTGAGGGCTGGTCTATCTGTCCCTCATTCATTTACAATATCTGACCAACATGTTCAACATCCACTGGTCATGTCCTTTGAGTCCAAACACATACCAGTACAGATCCTCACATACTTGGAATTTTTCAAACTAATTCACTATTTACCAGAGCTAGCATGCTAAACAATGCGTTATGAATGACTGCTGTTTCTCAGAGTTGAGGAATAAGATTATAGCCTATTCCCAGTCTGTCATACACTGAGTGTACAAAACATTAGCAATTAGGCCAAACTGAGCAATCAGGGAGAAGGGCCTTGGTCAAGACCCCATTGGTCACTCTGACAGAGCTCCAGAGTTCCTCTGTGGAGATGGGATAACCTTCCAGAAGGACAACCATCTCTGCAKCACTCCACCAACCTGGTCTTTATGGTAGAGTGGCCAGACAGAAGCCACTCCTCAGTAAAAGGCACATGACAGCCCGCTTGGAGTTTGCCAAAAGGTACCTAAAGGACTCTCAGACAATGAGAAACAAGATTCTCTKGTCTGATGAAACTAAGATTCAACTCTTYGTCCTGAAAGCCAAGCGTCACGTGTGGAGGATACCTGGCACCATCCCTACGGTGAAACATGGTGGTGGCAGCATCATGCTGTGGGGATGTTTTTCAGCAGCAGGGACTGGGAGAATGGTCAGGATAGAGGGAGAGATGAATGGAGGGACCTCAGACTGGGGCAAAGGTTCACCTTCCAACAGGACAACGACCCTAAGCACACAGCTAAGTCAACGCAGGAGTGGCTTTGGCATACGTTTCTGAATGTCCTTGAGTGACCCAGACAGAGCCCGGACTTGAACCCAATCGAACATCTCTGGAGAGACCTGAAAATAGCTGTGCAGCGACGCTCCCCATCCAACCTGACAGAGCTTGAGATTATCTGTAAAGAAGAGTTGGAGAAACTCCCCAAATACAGGTGTGCCAAGCTAGTAGCGTCATACCCAATAAGACCCGAGGCTGWAATTGCTGCCAAAGGTGCTTCAACAAAGTACTGGGTCTGACTACTTATGTAAATGTTATGTCAGAGCAAGGAAGAGAGGGGGGAGAGAGAATGGGAGGGGTATGACGAGAGAGGAGAAAATTAGAGATGAGATGATGAATGAATACTGGCCTTGGGGATCTCACCCACCTCTTATGAACAGCTCCCCATCCTCCTCCTCCTTTCACTCCTCCTTCCTCCTCCTCCCTGTGCGTGTGTGTGTCATGCTTTTCAGGTCATGAAAACTGCATGTGAGATGGCCTATAAAAGTCTCTTCTAAACAGTTGATGTTGAGATGTGTTTGTTACTTGAACTCCGCGAAGCATTTATTTGGGCTGCAATTTCTGAGGCTGGTAACTCTAATGAACTTATCCTCTGCAGCAGAGGTAACTCTGGGTCTTCCATTCCTGTGGCGGTCCTCATGAGAGACAGTTTCATCATAGCGCTTGATGGTTTTTGCGACTGCACTTCAAAGTTCTTGAAATGTAYCGTATTGACTGACCTTCATGTCTTAAAGTATTGATGGACTGTCGTTTCTCTTTGTTTATTTGAGCTGTTCTTGCCATAATATGGACTTGGTCTTTTACCAAATAGGGCTACCTTCTGTATACCCCCCTACCTTGTCACAACACAACTGATTGGCTCAAACGCATTATGAAGGAAAGAAAATCCACAAATTAACTTTTAAGAAGGCACAGCTGTTAATTGTAATGCATTCCAGGTGACTAGCTCATGAAGCTAGTTGAGAGAATGCCTAGAGTGTACAAAGCTGTCATCAAGGCAAAGGGTGGCTATTTGAAGAATCTCACATATAAAATATTGATTTGTTTAATGCTTTTTTGTTTACTACATGATTCCATATGTGTTATTTCAAAGTTTTGATATCTTCATTATTCTGCTACAATGTAGAATATAGTAAAAATAAAGAAAAACCCTTGAATGAGTAGGTGTTCTAAAACTTTTGACTGGTAGTGTATTTCCCACCGTAAAGCATGGAGGAGGAGGTGTTTATGGTATGGGGGTGCTTTGCTGGTGACACTGTCTTTGATTTAATTTAGAATTCAAGGCACACTTAACCAGAATGGCTACCACAGCATTCTGCAGCGATACGCCACCCCATCTGGTTTGGGCTTAGTGAGACTATCATTTGTTTTTCAACAGGACAATGACCTAACACACCTCCAGGCTGTGTAAGGGCTATTTTACCAAGAAGGAGAGTGATGGAGTACTGCATCAGATGACCTGGCCTACACAATCCCCTGACCTCAACCAAATTGAGATGGTTTGGGATGAGTCGAAYTGCAGAGTGAAGGAAAAGCAAGCAACAAGTGCTCAGCATATGTGGGAACTTCTTCAAGACTGTTGGAAAAGCATTCCAGGTGAAGCTCGTTGAGATAATGCCAAGTGTGCAAAGCTGTCATCAAGGCAAAGGGTGGCTATTTGAAAAATCTCAAATCTCAAATATATTTTTGATTTGTTTAACACTGTTTTGGTTACTACATGATTCCATATGTGTTATTTCATAATGTTGATGTCTTCACTATTATTCTACAATGTAGAAAATAGTACAAATAAAGAAAAACCCTTGAATGAGTAGGTGTTCTGAAACTTTTAACCGGTAGTGTACATATTGACGCCGTCCTTTGTGGATATCTGAATTCTCAGTAGGTATAGGACCAAAACGGTAATCCTTGGTAGAAGATGCTAACATAAACCAGGTAAAGTGTGGTATACCTCAAGGCAGCAGCCTTGGCCCTCTACTGTTCTCTATTTTTACTAATGTCCTACCACTAGCCTTGAATAAAGTCTGTTTGTCTATGTACACTGATGACTCAACATTATACTACCACAGAAAGTTAAATCACTGCAACCCTTAACAAAAAGCTGCAGTCAGTTTTAGAATGGGTGGCTAATAATAAGCTATTCCTAAATATACTGAACAAAAATATAAACGCAACATGTAAAGTGTTGGTCCCATGTTTCATGAACTGAAATGAAAGATGAATATGTGGTTTAACATTTGATTTGTTACATGGAATAATGAATCGAAAAAATTATGGTAATCTGTTTTTATCCCCAATAAGAAAGTACTAGCCATAGAGCTGCCAACTTGTAGTTCTAAAAACCGGTTCGTTCAGCCTTTCCAATGGGAAAATCTATGTGGAAAGAAAAGGGTTTTGGGATAAACAACAAAAATAAGGTCTGAGGTTAACACAGGCTTAGGAGATTGTATCCTTTTTGTTCTGTRAGAATATCAGTCAGTTAACATGACCTTTATGAATTATGAAGCCTTTTTTTACATAGTGCCCTTAAAAAGTATTTATTKTCAGGCGTGTGCGTACTTGTGGTGAAGTCAGGTGCAGGAGAGCAGAGAATTGTTAACAGGCGCACACTTTATTTCGGCAGGAGAAAGATTACAGACGGACGCAGCTGCGTCAAAAACCTCCAGCCAACAAGGCAAAGTGTAAAGCGCKCAAAAACAGTCACAAAACATGAATTTTAAACAATTCAAACAAGCCTCATGAAATAACACGGAAATAACGAACGCCAGCCTGGCGCGTTACAAAAAACACGTAACACACAAACAATATCACACAAAGACATGAGGGRGAACAGAGGAATAAATACAKGCAGTGTAATTGGGGAATGAAAGCCAGGTGTGCAAAACAAGACAATACAAATGGATAAATGRAAAATGGAGCGGCGATGGCTAGAAAGCCGGTGACGTCGACCGCCGAACACCGCCCGAACAAGGAGAGGAGCCGACTTCGGCGGAAGTCGTGACATTTATGCCCTTGACTTGACAGCATCTCTACTTCCTAAGGCGGCTGAAGAAATTCGGCATGCCGCTCCRGGTCCTCTCCAAATACTACCGCTGCACCGTTGAGAGCGTCCTGACCGGAGGCATCACGGCCTGGTACGGGAATTTATCCGTCCATGACCGCAAGGCCCTCCAGCGGGTGGTGAAGATGGCCCAGTACATCATTGGGACCGTGCTTCCACCCATCCAGGACATCTAATCGAAACCGTGCCTAAAAAGGCACGCAGCCTCATCAAGGAACCCCACACACMCCAGCCACGAGCTGTTCTCTCACTTACCATCGGGCAGACGGTATCGAAGCATGAGGTCTGATATCAACAGGCTCAGAGACTTTCTATCTACAAGCCATCAGATTGCTGAACACTTGAACTGGACTGACCACCTGCTCTGATTACCGCACMTTATCAAATCAAATCAAATGTTATTGGTCACATACACGTGTCTAGCAGATGTAATTGCAGGTGAAGTGAAATGCTTGTGTTTYTAGCTCTGTCAGGGCAGTAATATCTAACAAGTAATGTCTAACAATGCTCTCAATTGTGCATCTGTAAAAGTTTGTGAGGATTTTAGGTGCCAAGCCAAATTTCTTCAGCCACCTGGGGTTGAAGAGGCGCTGTTGCACCTTCTTCACCACACTTTCTGTGTGGGTAGACCATTTCAGTTTGTCAGTGATGTGTACGCTGAGGAACTTGAAGCTTTCCACCTTCTCCACTGCGGTCCCGTCATTGTGGATAGTGGGGTGCTCCCTCCGTTGTTTCCTGAAGTCCACGAGATTCTCCTTTGTTTTGTTGACGTTGAGTGAAAGGTTATTTTCCTGGCACCACACTCACAGAACCCTCACCTGYTCCCTGTAAGCTGTCTCGTCATTGTTGGTAATCAAGCCTACTACAGTTGTGTCATCTGCAAACTTGATGATTGAGTTGGAGGCGTGCTTGGCCACGCAGTCATGGGTGAATAGGGAGTACAGGAGGGAGTATAGGGAGTAGGGAGTACACCCTTGTGGTGCCCCAGTGTTGAGGGTCAGCAAAGTGGAGGTGTTGTTTCCTACATTCACCACCTGGGGGCGGCCTGTCAGGAAGTCCAGGACCCAGTTGCACAGGGCGGGKTTCAGACCGAGGGCCTCGAGCTTAATGATGAGCTTGGAGGGTACTATGGTGTTGAATGCTGAACTATAGTCAATGAACAGCATTCTTACGTAGGTATTCCTCTTGTCCAGATGGGATAGGGCAGTGTGCAGTGTGATGGTAATTGCATCGTCTGTGGATCTATTGAGGCGGTACGCAAATTGAAGTGAGTCTAGGATGACAGGTAAGGTAAAAGTGATATGATACTTGACAAGTCTCTCAAAGCACTTCATAATGATAGAAGTGAGTGCTATGGCGATAGTCATTTAGTTAAGTTACCTTGGCTTTCTTAGGTACAGGAACAATGGTGGCCATCTTGAAGCATGCATACTGGGAAAGGGAAAGATTGAATATGTCCGTAAACACACCAGCCAGGGCTGTTCTTGTAGTTGGATGGAAATGATCCAACCATTATGTAGAAATGATGTTGAATATAATAATAAACAACATTAATCAATATCTCCAATATTATGTGAATAAATGTCTCTAGAGGATCTAGTCAAGGTAGCGAGCCTTGCGTCAGCACTAGGTATGACTATAATGAACATGTGTCTAACTTGCACTGTTCTGCAATTATTAAGAGACTAGAAACAAATAGGTAGTCCTGGCGACTAATGTTCTAGAATGAATTTATCGAGGCAGCAGATCAGGGATGTCAAGGTGGGACCAAAGCATATGCTATGTGTATAGTGTATGTAACAACTACCAATAGACCTACTCAATTATAAGTGTATATTCAATCAAAGAATTACATTGTAAAACAAGGAATGCATTAACCTCAATTAAAATAATAGAATGGATTAGTCATGAAAGAAAGTCTCAAACAACTACAGTGTACATGAAATACATGATGTGTTACAGACTACTCAGAGTAAATAACTATCACCAATACACGAATAAAGGACCATGGATAATGATTGCTTGAAAATGGCCTTGACTCTTCAGTCTGCAGGTCAACAAATGCTATACAAAACCATAAATCTATACATGAATAGAAAGGAAA
The DNA here is from genome assembly GCF_002910315.2 of Salvelinus sp. IW2-2015. Classification (NCBI taxonomy): domain Eukaryota; kingdom Metazoa; phylum Chordata; class Actinopteri; order Salmoniformes; family Salmonidae; genus Salvelinus; species Salvelinus sp. IW2-2015. Next base: position 1,052,731 of record NC_036859.1, on the reverse strand, counting down.
TTCTGATGAGAAAGAGGCTGTATCCCACAGCAGTCTGCAGGGGCGGACTGGCCATCTGGAAAATGCCATTTTTAACCTAGTGGGCCTGTCTAACTTGGGGGTTTTGTGCAAAATGACAATTATCTGGCTAATAATGGGGCCCTTGAGGACAGAAATGGTCCGGTTTGTGGTCCCAGTCGTCCCCTGACAGTACATGTTACTTTCAGATTAGTCGTCAGACTTTGAGGCCAATATTTTGACCTGTGAGACTTTCATCTGATTGCGTTCTGAGGTCTAGCTACCAGAGGCATACACTCAGTAAACAAAACATTAAGGACACCTGCTCTTTCCATGACATAAAYTGCCCAGGTGAACTCCATATTAGGAGGGTGTTCCCGAAAGTTTGGTCTACTCAGTGTATATTTACATACAGTAGCTCTGAGGTCTACAGTACCATTTAGTTGGCCTGATCATCACCAGAGTCCATGACGCTAGGGACACCAATGGAAATTAAGTCTCTGACTTTGTGTTATTTACTGTGTTTTAGTTTGTTTTTACTGACAAATAAAATCWATCTATCAAGCAGAGTGCTAATCTCAGCTGGTCAGTGAGGTGTGATRAATGACTAAACGACAATCAGCCACAGAGCAGCAGCCAGGAAAAAATATGCTGGTTTAACTCGGTATTGGATCTTTACATCAAATGTGTAGGCCTTCTAGTATCTTCACGTCAGTAATGGTCGTCCAGTCTTTTGGTTGAGAGACAGACTGTTGGCTGATACATATAGCTAAAAGCTATATTGGCCGAAACGAACTGACAGTAGCCAAGGTGTGGTGTTGCGCTAAGAGGTGTGTAACGTGTCGACTATAAGAATGCGCCGGTGAGCGCTTTTCTGTTTTATCAACACTTCAGCAGACAGACAGCTCCACAAAGGAGACTGGTCTTGAGAAAGGCCTACACGCTTGTAACAACAAAGGAAGATCTGGATTAGATAGAGTTCACTCAGAAATATTGTTTGTGTATTCTGCTACGTTTTTTCTTAATTAAGTGATGGAGAGAGAAAGATGGAGGTGGTGTGGGGTCGGGGGACTCTAGAATTCTATATGGCAGGACGAAATGCGAAGTTTTATCCCATTTCACTGGCATGCTCGAACTAAATGCATTACACTTTTCAGCAGAGCAAGGGACACTTATGTGGACGGCATTGGAATGAAACCCTTGCATTAACATCTAAGGAAATGATCTCACGGTCTTTTCTCCCGGAGAGTGTATTTTCTACCAGCATGAGTGCAGAGTGCACGAGCTACTACAGCGCAGATAATGTGTTTGTGAATGGTTCTTCTTGTCCTAAAGCGGGGGGGCGATACGCGCGCGGCGTTCTGCTGTGGATTTAACGATATCARGTATTGCTGTAATGATCCCAACAGCTTTTTCCCTCACGAGTATGGATACATGTGGTGGCTCAGGTATGTAAGGGATCTTTACAACGCCTCTGATGGTGGGCTTTGCCCCTATCTTTTTGGATTCTCAAGAAACGACAACATGAGTGTAAACTATGGTATTACATTTTTTTCCAACTGCTTACACACGTTTTCAAAACTGTCTCCTTTTTTCAAAACTCTACACACAATTCCCAAAACTGCACACACAAAATGCAAAATGCCTCACGTCTCCTTCAAAATGGAACACTGCATTCAAAATGCCATAAACACATGTCAGAATGAAGCATTTGCATCAAATGCAAAACACTGCTTTCATAATAGTACATTTTGGATATACATGTAAACTGTGTGTTCTAATCTAAAGCTCTTTGGTCTTTCATAGCTATATCTACATTTCAATACAATGTTCTACAGTGAAAGTAATCTGCTGAGAGGGGTAACAAGTACACTGTAAACACCAATGCAATGTAGAAACAGAAAATATTTATTAGGCCAAACATTACTGTTGTATACAGTATCATACAACAAAACCATAAACATAGTTAACCAAAGTATATTCTTTAGAATACAGTAAAGAACACAATTGGTGTGTGTGGGGTCCCGGGGGTAGTCCAGGAATTGGTAGGGGGGGGCAGTCACCAGTGCTAACTATGCTTCATCTCTTCTCCGGCCTGGGTCTGGCCACAAATACGTCGTCTACATCACAAGATAACGTTTTCTCTTGCCAAACATCGAGGAAGTATCTCCTAGCGTGGCGATCCAACCTTGGAGAGAGGCAACCTATGTCCCACATGCGTCCTCCATTGCCTGGAGAGCGGCATGCTGGCATAGGGTTGGCGATCATACACTTTCCAGCGCAGGCTGAGAAGAACCTCTATGGGATTTAGAAAAGGTAAATATGGGGGTAGGTAAAACTACAAATTGTGGATGGGTGCAACAGTTTTGGACCAGAACAGCCCGGTGAAAATTAACGTTGTCCACATAAACCACAAATCTAGCAGGCTCCTGATCTGGATCAGGGACAAGCATTGTAAATTGCATCTAGAAAAGTGAGCATATGGCCGTGTTGTATGGCAGTGCATTGTGATGGAGAACCCAGTTTGAGTGAGGTAAGTTACCCCGCACACAAAAACAGGTCCAGGACAGTACAACGAAAGCCCTGTCCTAGTTTACATTTTTCGAGGGCGCGCATTGGGTGACGTAAGCACACATTAGGCATCCGCAAATACTCTCTGTAACAGACAAAAGGATATACATGAGTAATATGGTCTCTGAAGTACTGGAAGTAGTGTTGCATACATACCTCTACAAAGTCATGTGCGATATTCTTGACTGTCAGAGTTTTCTCAAATGGCACCTTGTAAAGTTGTTTCATCATACCATCGGTGCGTTGGAGGATGCGTTGTATGGTCGACAGGCTTACAGCATTGATGTTGTTAAATATGGTGTCATTATCTAAGATATGCTCTCTTATCTCCAATCTTAATTGCATTGTTGGCAAAACCATATTTTAATTGCAGTCTCTCTGGTACATGCTGTAAACAAGCGTCCTCGTCCTCCATGATGTCTTTGCCTTCCACTCTGTACAGAATTCAAAACACAGTATGCTGTTCAGCATAGGAACTGAACAAAAAAACGTAGTACAGCATGATAACCAACCTCATTCATTCAATGCAGTGCAGTAAATGGATGGCTAGAGTTACAAATGTTTATGCAATACTATGCATCATACGTATTTTACAGTACATTACTGTAATGCTAAAAATAGTCATTAGATAGTTGCTACCTGTTCTCATTTCTGAATGTTCGAATTATGGACGCCACTGTAAAACTCAAGTTGGGCCTGGACTCAATCCACCTCTCTCATGTCCAAACCGTGTTGATCACATGATCAATACAGTTTCACCGTCTTGCCCTAATCTACATACAGAGATTGGCTCTCCTTCCTTCTTCTTCGTCCCTCGCCTCTTCTTCCTCTTCCTTCGCGCCTACTCCCTCTTGCTCTCGTGTCTCCGATTGTGGGCATCCATTGTTTCAAAACAGGTAATTCGCCTTTGCAGCCTAGTGTATGATATAGGCTATACTACAGTAAAGCAGTGATTGGGTTAGTGACAGTTAAGCTATTAGTGTTTGCACATGTGAGGAGTGTGTGACCTGGTGAATAAGTGTAGCATTTTGATTGGTTGTGTTTGGAAAAGGAAAGCAAGTCACTTCCTGTTCGATTTTTGTGTTTTAGGTAGAGAATTGTGTGTAGTGTTTTGAAAAAAGTGTTTTATGCAATTGACAACTGAGTCAAAGGCTGAGAAATAGCTTATGGTTTTGGATATTTGGTGTGTAGTTTTGCACTTTGAGTGAGAGGTTTCAAAAATCGTGTGACATGAAAAGATTTTGTGTGTAAGCAGTWGGAAAAAACGGTAAGAATTCCGTTGTCTTTTGCACATATTTTGGGTCAATCTCAAGAAACTACAAGATGAGAAAGCTTGAGCATTTTTATCCTCCACTCCAATGCGCRCACATAATAATATAAGTTTACTGCAGTGGGCTAAGTCAGGGACACACCGAGTGACTCTTAGTCTTAACCAAATCTACCTCACACGCATGTTTATGGGCTTAAAAAATATAGAGTGGAAATGTATTCCATTTTGAGTTTGCATCCCAATATTACACTTTACTTTACATGAAATACAACAAAACTGTTTGACATAAATTTTGTTTCATTATTTTWAAATAAGCTTCATTGTGAAATTATGCAAATATGAATAATGATCCACCCATGGTCATTGACTGCAGGAAAAGGCTACTACACTAGAATAAAGGTTATTTTTAGGCTACTGATAATAGATGTATAGTATATTCACATTTCAATGGAATTTTGGGTTTGCAGAAGTTTTTGGTGGTCTCTATACATAGGCTACTTATTATATCCCATTCGTATGGAAGGTGATAAATACCTCAATTAAAACGAAATGTGAAAAATTCAATAGAAAAAGTTGAAATCATGGGAAACTGGTTTCCCCCAATAATGGGCGTTGAGATTTCATCATAATATGAATCATCTAATGAGAGAATGACCTTATCAATTTCTGATAAGCAATCTTAACATTCTATTTCATTTCATTTTGGTCTGATTCATACCTCCATAGAAACTCAAGTTTTTCAAGTTTCTTCTATTGAAGTAGCTCTGGTCAAAAGTACTGCACTATAAAAGAGATAGGGTGCCATTTAGGGCACAACCTGTGTTGCTATGATTGTGGCCCCTGGCTGTTTGTTATTCCTGAGATGAGTCTTCCATTGGGATAATGGGATATCTTCTTATAATGGGATAGGTCCTTACAGGAAGGCTGCTGCTCACATATGAATAAGCCTGCATCCGAAATGGCACCCTATTGCCTAGTTAGTGCACTTCTTGTAACCAGAGCCCATAGGGCCMATAGGGTGTCTGTTATGGGTCGTGAATATGGATTAAGGTGGCTGTGTGGCAAATATCTCATAGAAATCCAACAGTACCATTGTCAGGTATAGAGAAAGTGATTTTTTCTCTCCCTGGCTCTCGCTCCCTTTCACTCTTATTTTCCTATTTTCCCTCTCTCCCTTTGATTTCCCGTCTCACAATCACTCTCTCTCTCTCTCTCTATTCCCCACTCCCCTCCTCTCCCTCTCTCCCCCTTCCCTTCCTCCCCAGTGTTGGGGCTCTGATAGGTCTGTCCATAGCAGCGGTGGTCCTACTGGCCTTCCTCATCACCGTATTTGTTCTCTGCTACCTCTTCATCGCCACAAAGCCCAGTCGCCTTGACAATAGCCTGCCGCTACGACCACCAGGTAACATATCTGGCCAGGGGTGGCGACATTTTGTTATCGTAGACTAGCTAGCGACATGTCATTATCATAGACTAGCCAGTGACATACCATGACGATGGGCTAGCTAGCGACATGTCATTATAATAATGAACCTTGAGCTTAGCGAAACGGGCCAGTAACTGAAGGGCTGGCGGTTTGAATCTTCTGGGCTGATGAGAAGAAACTGGTGGCATCTACTACCGTTCTGCCCTTCTTCACCCCTAGCCTAATCTAGGGGTGTATATGTGGTGTCCGAGGGGTTGGGAATTAAAAAAGAATTAAAAAAGAAGACAGCAAGAAGACAAGTGTCTGTCCCACTATGAACAAGTAAAGCTGCTGTGTGTGTGTGTGTGTGTGTGTGTGTGTGTGTGTGTGTGTGTGTGTGTTGTTGTGGTGGTGTGTGGTGGTGTGGTGTGTGTGTGTGTGTGTGTGTGTGTGTGTGTGTGGTGTGTGTGTGGTGTGTGTGTGTGTGTCTGTGCAGTTGCGTGTGCGTGCTTTTGGACCCCAGTGAGGACCCAGTCACTCCGGCCCAGCCCATCCCCCGCCGAGGGCTTCAAGATGCACTGTCCTCCAAGCAGGAAGGCTGGACTGTGACAACCAGCCACCCAACCCCGAGAGACTGTTCCAGAGGGGCTTCATGGCCACCGTCAATATGGAGGGCCCTTCATAGTGCACTTTTTAGGGAGCTTAGAAGGGCTTGGAGGTTTCGACTCAGATGTAAAAGGGCATGGAAAATCTTATTCAGACGTATTCCACACCCCCCTTCCCCAATACRCAAGTAAATATTGGAYTGTATTATACTTRTGCAAAAATGTTTATTCRATTCCACTGCCATTCACTTTATGTTCATATTATTTTCTTGTATTGTTTTTATTGTTGTTGTATTGTTGAGAAGGGGCCTGCAAGTAAGAGTTTAGTTAGATGATGTTTACCATGCGTATCCCATACATATGACTAATAAAACTTGAAACTAGATGTTGTGTGGGAGGTTGCCTAAGGCATTMAGATTCCACTGTGTCGCTCTCTCTCTTCTGATCATTCTGCAGCTTCTCTTTAGGAGCTCATTTCACACACTAGTTTTCCTCTAAGGGTGGGTGTTTGGTAAACGGTAAATGTACAAATACACTCCCCTGCGTATTTATTTGGACAGTGAAGCTAAATGTTCAATTTGGCTCTATACTCTGGCATTTTGGAGAAATCAAATGTTTCATATGAGGCGACAGTACAGAATGTCACCTTTTATGTGAGGGTATGTTCATCCGGGGTTGGAACCAGTTCAGGGACCAAAACCTAAACGGGAAAATAATGTTTTGATGAACAGAAAAATAACCGGGATCGAACGTGATCTATACTGTTCTGGTTATTTTACATGCCAGGCATTTTTTTCAAGTCCCACAAAAAAATAAAAAATAAGCACCTATTCAATGCCCTTACTTTGTCACTCAAAAACTTCTTCCAGTGTCTGCCTATCAGCTGAAAATCTTTGCCGGTGTGTGTGCACTGTGCATGTGTAGACTACCTGCCCCTCCCTCTCCAAGGCAAAGGCTACAGTAGGATTGCTGACATTCAGAAGATAGGGAGAGAGATTTTTCATTAGAGAAGAATGGATTAGCTTTTTCAATGTTAGCTAGGGATACTATAGTTATCACGTTTCACATTGGATTTATTAACTACAAAAAGTTAAGACGTGTTTTTAATTCTGGTGCCGCTCTGCAAGTGGTGGAAAAAGTATTCAATTTTCAGTCTTGAGTAAAAGTAAAGATACCTTAATAGAAAAAGTAAAAGTGAAAGTCACCCAGTAGAATACTACTTGAGTAAAAGTCTAAAAGTATTTGTTTTAAATATACTTAAGTATCAAATGGAAATGGAAATGCTAAAATATAAAATAAAATCCTTATATTAAGCAAACCAGACAGCACAAGTGTTATTATTTTTTATTATTGATRGGTAGCCAGTGTTAGCAGTTGATGTTACTCTTCAATAACACAGACCCCAAATCAGGGGGGGGGGAATTGGTTTATTCAAAGAGGACAAATCATAGATGTTATGCTGAGAGGAAGATGTTCATTCTCCCCTGTCCTCAATGATTCTCTCCACAGAACAAAGAGACAGGATGTAGTTTTATAACCCAACTCTAGCCTATGGTTGACCAATTAGAATTCCTGGCAATAAAACTGGGCCAATGGACAAATAACAAGTATCCTGTTTCAGGCGTAATGCCTAGACAAATTCCTCCCATGACTCTAACCCATTGGGTTGATTTCTATTGATTGTTAATTCCTTAAAATATATATATTAATATATATTAATATATATTAAAATATTCTTACACTCCCCCCTAGACCATTTTAAAAAGAAACAATAGAAAACATGAAAAAAGACAGTATAAAAAAACAGCAGTAAGCATAAAATCATTCACATTAAACACCTTGCATTTCCATAAAACACAAAGTGCATATTATACTTGCTGTTGCAATAAGAAATAGATTTCAAACAAAGTCATAGAAAATAAGTATTAACAGGTGTAATGATGATGTCCCTTACGATTCCTACCACATCCTGTATTAGGAGGAAACACCCAAAAGAAAAATTGTCTGCAAGACAATAATAATCAATCATCCTATCRGCAAGGTAATCATTCACCAAGTCCTTTAAACGTGACCAGCTCTTCCACACTGGTATCAGTCCCACATAGATAACTATTAGAAATTATATTCTGACAGTCTGCCGGTAGTGAGGAATTCTTCTTCTGTTCCACTGGTTGATAAGGACGTCTCTAATGAACACTTCACCGGGGATCTTGTATCATTTCAGGTACAGTCCTCGCGTCAAGGGATATTGATGCAGCCTCAAATGATAGATTCTCATAACCTGTAAGGAAGGAAACAAAAAAGTGAAAAAAAACATGTCCTGGTTTCAAGAGAAATTGATATTTCACCTAGATTTCCCAAAGTAAGCATCACCCGATTTTCAGGGAAAAGTTGGACATTTCACCTAGATATCCCTAATAGGATGACTGCGGTGTACAACATAGAAGCTTATCAGGTTCTGATCATCTTACTATGCTTCTTCACCCGAGATTGACCCCCGACTGCTAATCAATCAGTTCTTTATTCTCCAGGCTCCGCTTTGTCGTCAAAATGGACAGCCTTGCAATGAGCGCCATGTATCCATCGTGATTTTCCCTGGACTTTGGCCCTAATGTGTCTGTTACATGTTTTTTATGACCATCGCCCACTGTTCTGGCACTACGTCATGTCCCCCCTCGGGAATTATTCCCCACGCCTCTTTTACTTGTCTGTCTATGATTTCTCCATGTGTTTTCAAAATCGCAACTTGTCCAGGTAACTGGAGCGCAATCAGTAGAGCCATAGCCTCTGGTCCATTCTTCACAGGAGCTCCCAGTGATGTCATGAATCCTCAGTTTTTCCATATTCTTCCAAAATCATGTGTAACACCAAAAGCATACCTTGAGTCTGTGTAGATATTAGCTGTTTTTCCTTCAGCCTGTTTGCGTGCTTCTATCAAAGCCACCAATTCCGCCMCCTGTGCTGATGTTCCTGCAGGTAGCGTGCCTGTCACGATCACATTGTCCATTGTAGTAACTGCCAAGCCTGCCTTCCTCACACCCTCCTCCACAATGCTTGAACCATCTGTGTATAAGTCAAACTCAGGGTTTTCCAACGAATGACTCTTAATAAACCCATCAAGAGAGCTGATCCAAAACCSACTCACAGCAGTCGTGTTCAAGGAATGTGGTATCTGGAGGAAGCATCAGAGTAGCTGGATTCCATGGTGTGCCACGTTGTATGATGATGTTAGGAGCCTCCAACACAGTCAACCATTTGTTCCATGGAGCAGCTGTGACCTGTGCAGCTCAATTCATTGTCAAAAGAGTATGAACAGCATGTGGACACTTGATGGTAAGCTGTTGGTCGAGAACAAGCGATGCCACCATCAACACAGCGACGTAAGTAGCCTGCATAGCTCTGAGACAGGGACCCCATCCCAACGCCATATCATCCAATTTCTTCGAATAGTAGCCTACAGGTTTCTGACAATCACCATGGTCTTTATGATTTAGGCCCCACGGCTGGCCCGCCCGTTAGGCACGATTAGGCAACTGCAACTGAACTGTGAGTAGCTAATAGTCACCAGGACAGAACATAATAGCGGCCCACGTCATAGGGAAATTAAACAAACAAAATCACACAGCGTAGGCTATTTAWTCAGTTCTATGTCAATTGCATTCAATGTCAACAACACAATGTCAATAACATATCCTAATATTTTCGATCTGACTACACAGACAAAATCACCAATGTCTCTATTCAATTCGTTTTATATTTCTTTGTGCATTGTTTGGGGGGAAAACTGCTTGCAATCAAGAGAATGTCCTCTGAAAAAGTCTCAAAAGAAAGGTGAATAATAAGGCTCCAGAACAATTTAAGCTTCAACAGCTGGCTACTCGTTGGTTACTACACYGCCTGCGGCACCCCAGCCACCGGGGGGGATGGTCGGATTCGCGTTTATCGTCGAAGGAATGAGCGTTACACCGAGGCCTGTACTCTGGAGCGGGATCGATTTGGAGGTGGAGGGTCCGTCATGGTCTGGGGCGGTGTGTCACAGCATCATCGGACTGAGCTTGGTGTCATTGCAGGCAATCTCAACGCTGTGCGTTACAGGGAAGACATCCTCCTCCCTCATGTGGTACCCTTCCTGCAGGCTCATCCTGACATCACCCTCCAGCAATGTACAATTCACCAGCCATACTGCTCGTTCTGTGCGTGATTTCCTGCAAGACAGGAATGTCAGTGTTCTGCCATGGCCAGCAAAGACTCCGGATCTCAATCCCATTGAGCACGTCTGGGACCTGTTGGATCGGAGGGTGAGGGCTAGGGCCATTCCCCCCAGAAATGTCCGGGAACTTGCAGGTGCCTTTGTTGGAAGAGTGGGTAACATCTCACAGCAAGAACTGGCAAATCTGGTGCAGTCCATGAGGAGTCCACTGCAGTATTTAATGCGCTTGGGTGCCCACCAGATACTGCACTGTACTTTTGATTTTGACCCCCCCTTTGTTCAGGGACACATTATTCCATTTCTGTTAGTCACATGTCTGTGGAACTTGTTCAGTTTATGTCTCAGTTGTTGAATCTTGTTATGTTCATACAAATATTTACACATTTGCTGAAAATAAACACAGTTGACAGTGAGAGGACGTTTCTTTTTTGCTGGGTTTATTTAGATCATCTTTAGAGTTTAAGTCGGGAGAGAGTAACATGGTAAACAACAATTAATGGGTTAATTGTTACATGATTAATTTAAACGTAGTAAGTMATTATTCGATAAATAGCAGTCATCACATTAACGATAGTCATGTCACGACACCGTTTTATAAACATTTCCCTTTTCAAATACATTACGGGCTWCGTAGACAGGCTCCTGGATCTCCTTTTCAATGAGGTCACCCTTGATCCAGCACCGTATGTGAGGAACCTGTGTGAGATGTCCATCCCAGGATCCCTGTCTGCCCAGTGCGAGAGGCTTGACAAGGAGGCCATAGTTGGATTTGTCTCCCTCTTCAATCTTGTGGATGACTGAAGCCAAGTGGGTGACTAAAGCCTGCTTGAATTGAAGCGGGGAACATGGGTCCACCTCCTTTCCCGCTCCCCTACCCATCAATCTCTGTACCATTTCCTAAAGCCTGTAAGTAATGAACTTTWATGTGACATGATATCACATCTTGTTACTTTGTATTGGCTTTTTATTCAAGCTTTCGGACGGAAAATGAGWRAAATAAGYTGTGCGAACCAATGGGGTMCTGCACACTGTAGGGGGGCCAGGTGCCTACAGTGCATTCGGAAAGTATTCAGACCCGTTGGCTTTTTCAACATTTTGTTACGTTACAGCCTTATTGTAAAATTGATTAAATTGTTTTTTTCCCCCTCATCAATCTACAAACAATACCCCACTGTCATAACTTTCCTGTGACGATCTAAAGGATCAGGTTACAGTGGGTCTGCTCTACAGCGTGATCTCTCTCGTAGAGGGGGAGAGCGGGAGGTTGGCTGTTTTATGGTTGGTCATAAAATACGCTGCCCCTATGCTCTGTAGTGTTCAAGATTAGAATGTAAACTGTGGAACACAGAGAGACACATGGACATCAAAAGTTTGAATAATTAAACAATATTTGTGGGAATGGTCCGTGGACACTTCAGGGACAGTTATGATGAGTGTGTATCATTTGGTGATATCATGAAGGACAGGAAACACACATAACTGTATTAAAGTGTACATTTCCTAGCTGTCAGGTTTACATCTAAATATTGTGAAATGTATGTGATTAAACATGAAACTATTTGTGAAAAGATGTAATGTGATGTTAACCTTCTTAATGAGAGTATGTATTTTCATATAAAGGTTAACTAGTCAGTGACCACACCCCTGTGAGCCCAGACATCACATTAGGCGTAGAACCGCCCCTTCTTCCACAGAGTAGAAAACCCACTTCCTACAAAATTTACATTAGGTCAGAGAACGCCGGGACGGAGTCCCCATGTTAGAATGGCTACAATTCTATAGACCATTAGACCAGAAAATATGGAGCTGACGCTACATGTTGAAATTGCTAAGAACTACAACTCTGTAGGCCATGGAGACCATACAGCTGTAGTTTTGACTACGCAGCTGGAAATGGTTCAACTCTGAGACTATYGATCACTACAGAATAAGAGCAGACGTAAAATTACTAGTCTGCAGCTGGAAATTACATACACTACTGTTCAAAAGTTTGGGGTCACTTAGAAATGTCCTTGTTTTTGAAAGAAAAGCATATTTTTTGTCCATTAAAATGACCTCAAAWTGATCAGAAWTACAGTGTAGACATTGCTAATGTTGTAAATGACTATTGTAGCTGGAAACAGCTMATTTGTAAGGGAATATCTACATAAGCGTACAGAGGCCCATTATCAGCAACCATCACTCCTGTGTTCCAATGGCACGTTGTGTTAGCTAATCCAAGTTTATCATTTTAAAAGGCTAACTGATCATTAGAAAACCCTTTTGCAATTATGTTAGCACAGCTGAAAAATGTTGTTCTGATTAAGAAGCAATAAAACTGGCCTTCTTTAGACTAGTTGAGTATCTGGAACATCAGCACTTGTGGGTTCAATTACAGGCTCAAAATGGCCAGAAACAAAGAACTTTCTTCTGAAACTCGTCAGTCTATTCTTGTTCTGAGAAAAGAAGGCTATTCCATGCGCAGATTGCAAGAAAAAGACCTTGTACAGCGCTGTGTACTACTCCCTTCACAGAACAGCGCAAACTGGCTCTAACCAGAATAGAAAGAGGAATGGGAGGCCCCGGTGCACAACTGAGCAAGAGGACAAGTACATTAGAGTGTCTAGTTTGAGAAACAGACGCCTCACAAGTCCTCAACTGGCAGCTAAATTAAATAGTACCCGCAAAACACCAGTCTCAACGTCAACAGTGAAGAGGCGACTCCGGGATGCTCGTCTTCTAGACAGAGTTGCAAAGAAAAAGCCATATCTCAGACTGGACAATAAAAAGAAAAGATTAAGATGGGCAAAAGAACACAGACACTGGAAAGAGGAACTCTGCCTAGAAGGCCAGCATCCCAGAGTCACCTCTCCACTGTTGACATTGAGACTGGTGTTTTGCTGGTAGTGTGTATATATACAGTTTTGCCTTGACGACAGCTTTGCACACTCTTGGCATTCTCTCAACCAGCTTCATGAGGTAGTCACCTGGAATGCCTTTCTAACAGTCTTGAAGGAGTTCCCACATATGCTTGTTGGCTGCTTTTCCTTCACTCTGCGGTCCGACTCATCCCAGACCATCTCAGTTGGGTTAAGGTCGGGTGATTGTGGAGGCCAGGTCATCTGATGCAGCACTCCATCACTCTCCTTCTTGGTMAAATAGCCCTTACACAGCCCGGAGGTGTGTTTAAGGTCATTGTCCTGTTGAAAAACAAATGATAGTCCCACTAAGCGCAAACCAGATGGGATAGCGTATTGCTGCCGAATGCTGTGGTTGCCATGCTGGTTAAGTGTGATCACAGACAGTTTTACCAGCAAAACACCCCCACACCATAACACCTCCTCCATGCTTTACGGTGGGAAATACACATGCAGAGATCATCCGTTCACCCACACCCCGTCTCACAAAGACACGGCGGTTGGAACCAAATATCTCCAATTTAGACTCCAGACCAAAGGACAAATTTCCACCGGTCTAATGTCCATTGCTCATGTTTCTTGGTCTAAGCAAGTCTCTTCTTCTTATTGGTGTCCTTTAGTCAAGGTTTCTTTGCAGCAATTCRACCATGAAGACCTGATTCACACAGTCTCCTTTCAACAGTTGATGTTGAGATGTGTCTGCTACTTGAACTCTGTGAAGAATTTATTTGGGATGCAATTTCTGAGGTTGGTAACTCTAATGAACTTATCCTCTGCAGCAGAGGTAACTCTGGGTTTTCCATTCTTGTGGCGGTCCTTATGAGAGCCAGTTTCATCATAGCGCTTGATGTTTTTTGCGACTGCAATTGAAGAAACTTTCGAAAGTTCTTGAAATTTTTCGGATTGACTGACCTTCATGTCTTAAAGTAATGATGGACTGTTGTTTCTCTTTGCTTATTTGAGCTGTTCTTGCCATAATATGGACTTGGTCTTTTACCAAATAGGGCTATCTTCTGTATCCCCCCACCTGGTCACAACACAACTGATTGGCTCAAACGCATTAAGAAGGAAAGAAATTCCACAAATTAACTTTTAAGAAGGCACACCTGTWAATTGAAATGCATTCCAGGTGACTACCTCATGAAGCTGGTTGAGAGAATGCCATGAGTGTGCAAAGCTGTCATCAAGGCAAATGATGGCTACTTTGAAGAATCCAAAATATAAAATATATTTTGATTTGTTTAACACTTTTTTGTTTACTACATGATTCCATATGTGTTATTTCATAGTTTTGATGTCTTCACTATTAATCTACAATGTAGAAAATAGTAAAAATAAAGAAATATCCTTGAATGAGTAGGTTTTCTAAAACTTTTGACCGGTAGTGTTTGTGTGTATATATATATATATATATATATATATATACACACAAACACTACCGGTTTTATATATATATATATAACCTGGGATCATGGCCCTAGTTGGTCTTTGTTTCCATGATAATGCTGCGTTACATTTCTTATTTTAGTTTACTTAGTAAATATTTTCTTAAGCATTTCACAGTAAGGTCTACACCTATTGTATTCGGCGCATATGACAAATACAATTTGATTTGATTTGAACCAGCCGAATAAGGATTCCAAGTGGTGAAAGACATCCCCCTAGTGGATATGACAAGTGGTGTATTGTACTTACTTTACAAGCAAACCTGAGGGTGTATTCATAAGGGCACACCAAAGCAAAACGCTTTGCAACAGAAAAACAAAGACAARCATTTCTTATTGGACAAAAAAAGCTAGGTCCGTCCCCTTTTGCTTCGATTGCTTACGTTTGGTTCCTAGGGATTACACCCCTGTATAAACCTGACTATCATTTCACATTGTCGGCAAATAGAACAGATTGAGTCAAAGTAACTGCGATACAAAGCTTTAATTCAGCACAGAATCAACCCTAAATAAGACAAATATGTGTTTAAAAAGGAACAATCTCYCCAACATTATGGTGAAAGGCATGTTGTGACCACGAAAAGATCAGAATTCTCGCCATTTGAGTGGTAGCTAGCAAGATGCACACACAGTAGAGAGCAATGACATGGCGCACAKACAGTATCTGCACATTTGTGGCGWAGTACCCATTTTTGGCTCGTAGGCACTACTTTCAAAACTACTGGCTGAAAAGTATACAAAAGTACCGTAGAATATCTTTAACATCAGGAAGTTAGATAAATACTCATGGCAGGCTGCAATGTAATGTATAGAAGAATATGTACACTGAGTGCACAAAAAATTAAGAACACAGATTGAGACAAAGTAACTGTGATACAAAGCTTTACTTCAGCACAGAATCAACCCTAAATAAGACAAATATGCGTTTAAAACGGAACAATCTCTCCAACATTATGGTGAAAGGCATGTTTGTGACCACGAAAATATCATAATTCTCGCCACCATCGTATCTTACCTATTTTTAAATATTCAGTAAATTGACCTCTTCATAAAAGATATAGAATACCACTAAACATAACAAAGTTTAAACTGGAGGAGATATATGTGCAATAATAGATATAATTAATGAGGTGATTGAATATTATCTATATACAGAATAAATAAGAATCTTTTTAATAATACTTAATATATAAACAATTCTCTGTGTGGGGAGTGGTGAACTAGAGGAGGAGAGACTATTGGAACTATCTGTCATGTACAGAGACTTAAAGACATGCTCCGGAACTTTGGCGACAAGTGTGTCTTTTTTAAACCTCCCGATTTGGGCTGGATGTGTCAATGTGTAGTTGCATAATATACAGTTGAAGTCGGAAGTTTACATACACCTTAGCCAAATACTTTAAACTCAGTTTGTCACAATTCCTGAATTTAATCCTAGTAAAATTCCCTGTCTTAGGTCAGTTTAGGATCACCACTTTATTTAAGAATGTGAAATGTCAGAATAATAGGAGAGATTGATTTATTTCAGCTTTTATTTCTTTCATCACATTCCCAGTGGGTCAGAAGTGTCACTTCCTGATCTGTTTTCTGTTAGTTTTGTATGTTTTGTTGGTCAGGACGTGAGTTTGGGTGGGCATTTCTATGTTTTGTGTTTCTATGTTTAGGTCTATTGTAATCAGCCTTATATGGTTCTCAATCAGAGACAGGTGTTTGACGTTGTCTTCTGATTGAGAACCATATATAGGTTAGCTGTTCACACTGTTTGTTTGTGGGTGGTTGTCTCCTGTGTCTGTGTCTATGTTTGCACCATACGGGACTGTTTCGTTCGTTTTTTTTGTTTGTAGTAAGTACTTGTTCGTTCGTTCTTCATGTTTCATGTAAGTTCGTGGTCCAAGTCTGTCTACATTCGGTTTGTTATTTTGGTTAGTTGTCAAGTTAGTTTCGTTTTGTCTTGTTCAATAAATTCATCATGTCATTTCACTACGCTGCGCCTTGGTTTAATCCCTGCTCCTCCTCTTCGGATGAGAGGAGGAGGAACGCCGTAACAAGAAGTTTACATACACTCAATTAGTATTTGGTAGCATTGCCTTTAAATTGTTTAACTTGGGTCAAGCGTTTCGGGAAGCCTTCACAAGCTTCCCACAATACGTTGGGTGAATTTTGGCCCATTCCTCCTGACAGAGCTGGTGTAACTGAGTCAGGTTTGTAGGCCTCCTTGCACGCACACGCTGTTTCAGTTCTGCCCACAATTTTCTATAGGATTGAGGTCAGGGCTTTGTGATGGCCACTCCAACACCTTGCCTTTGTTGTCCTTAAGCCATTTTGCCACAACTTTGAAAGTATGCTTGGGGTCATTGTCCATGTGGAAGACCCATTTGCGACCAAGCTTTAACTTCCTGACTGATGTCTTGAGATGTTGCTTCAATATATCCACATCATTTTACTCCCTCATGACACCATCTATTTTGTGAAGTGCACCAGTCCCTCCTGCAGCAAAGCACCCCCACAACATGATGCTGCCACCCCTGTGCTTCACGGTTGGGATGGTGTTCTTTGGCTGCAAGCCTCCCCTTTTTCCTCCAAACATAATGATGGTCATTATGGCCAAACAGTTCTATTTTTGACCAGAGGACATTTCAAAAAAGTACGATCTTTGTTCCATGTGCAGTTGCAAACTGTAGTCTGGCTTTTTTATGACGGTTTTGGAGCAGTGGCTTCTTTCTTGCTGAGCGGCCTTTCAGGTTATGTCGATAGAGGACTTGTTTTTACTGTGGATATAGATACTTTTGTACCTGTTTCCTCCAGCATCTTCACAAGGTCCTTTGCTGTTTTCTGGGATTGATTTGCACTTTTCGCACCAAAGTACGTTAATCTCTAGGAGACAGAACGCGTCTCCTATCTGAGCGGTATGACAGCTGCGTGGTCCCATGGTGTTTTTACTGGCGTACTATTGTTTGTACAGATGAACGTGGTACCTTCAGGCGTTTGGAAATTGCTCCCAAGGATGAACAAGACTTGTGGAGGTCTACATTTTTTTCCTTAGGTCTTGGCTGATTTCTTTTGATTTTCCCATGATGTCAAGCAAAGAGGCACTGAGTTTGAAGGTAGGCCTTGAAATACTCCACAGGTAGACTTCCAATTGACTCAAATGTTGTCAATTAGCTTATCAGAAGCTTCTAAAGCCATGACATTATTTCTGGATTTTCCAAGCTGTTTAAAGGCTCAGTCACCCTAGTGTATGTGAACTTTCTGACCCACTGATTGTGATAAAGTGAAATAATCTGTCTGTAAACAATTGTTGGAAAGATTACTTGTGTCATGCACAAAGTAGATGTCCTAACCGACTTGCCAAAACTATAGTTTATTAACAAGACGTGTGGAGTGGTTGAAAAACGAGTTTTAATGACTCCAACCTAAGTGTATGTTAACTACCGACTTCGACTGTATGAGCAGAATTACTGTCTTACCTCAACTAGCCAGGAAATCCCTACTTTGAATGCAACAGTTTTCTGGAAGTTGTGCGTGTCATTTTCCTTTACATTTACCCCCATGTGGGCCATCCCCCTAGATATTAGAGTTTCAGCCAATGAACTCAGCCCCTCGCCATTTGAGTGGTAGCTAGCAAGATGCACACACAGTAGAGTGAGAGAGAGCAATGACATGGCGCACATACAGTATCTGCACATTTGTGGCATAGTACCCATTTTGGCTCGTAGGCACTACTTTCAAACTACTGGCTGAAAAGTATAAAAAGTACCGTAGAATATCTTTAACATCAGGAAGTTAGATAAATACTATGCCAGGCTGCAATGTAATGTATAGAAGAATATGTACACTGAGTGCACAAAAAATTAAGATCACCTTTTTAATATTGAGTTACATCCCCCTCCCCCTTTTGCCCTCAGAAAAAAAACACAATTTGTCAGGGCATGGACTCTACAAGGTGGCGAAAGCGTTCCACAGGGATGCTGGCCCATGTTGACTCCAATGCTTCCCACAGTTGTGTCAAGTTGGCTGGATGTCATTTGGGTGGTGGATCATTCTTGATACACACAGGAAACTGTTGAGYGTGAAAAACCCAGCAGCGTTGCAGTTCTTGACACAAACCGGTGCGCTTGGCACCTACTACCATACCCCAAATGAACTTATTAAATATTTTGTATTTTTCATTCACCCTCTGAATGGCACACATACGCAAACCATGTCTCAAGRMTKAAAAATCCTTCTTTAACCCGTCTCCTCTCCTTCATCTGCACTGGTTGAAGTGGATTTAACAAGTGACATAGCTTTGTGATGGAAAGTGCAGGTGTTCATAATGTTCTGTACACTCAGTGTATTTCTCTTTGCAGCATGGCCATCTAGTGGCCATTGGTTTTCAACCTAGAGTGAAAAACATGTACAGTATCATCCACAGAACTAGAATGGGTTCTATCTCATTCTATTTCTATGGCATCTCCCTCAACTTGTGTGGTCTGTACAGGTCAGTTTAGTTAAAATATTTGGAATGTAACTAGATACTACAAAAGAGTAGAGATTATAACTACGCTAATACATATGCTGCATGTGAACTCAATCATCCATGGGCCCCATGAAAACCCCAGTCACTTAGCATCATAACCTGTTCAGCATGTGATTGTTCTGCTATACACTTCCCAGCCAAGACAGTGTCTGTGCTTGCGTGTATGTCAGTGTGTTTGCATGCCTCTGTGTGTGTGTGTGTGTGTGTGTGTGTGTGTGTGTGTGTGTTGCATTTGGTTTTTTTTTTTGTGGGTGTGTGTGTGGTGTGTGTGTGTGTGTTGTGGTGTGTGTGTGTTCAGTTCTCTGTACTGAGGAGTCAGAAACATCGTGGCCAAACGAGCCTGTTTCTTCCACACATTCGGAAAATATTCAGACCCATTGCCTTTTTCCAACATTTTGTTACGTACAGCCTTATTCTAAAATGGGATGAAATTATTTTTTCCCTCATCAATCTACACACAATACCCCATAATGACAAAGCGAAAAACAGGTTTTTATAAATGTTATCAAATGTATTAAAAATAAATAACAGAAATTCCTTATTTACATAAGTATTCCGACCCTTTGCTATGAGACTCGAAATTGAACTCACGTGCATCTTGTTTCCATTGGTCATCCTTGAGATGTTTCTACAACTTGATTGGAGTCCACCTGTGGTAAATTCAATTGATTGGACATGATTGGGAAAGGCACACAGCTGTCTATATATAAGGTCCCACAGTTAACAGTGCATGTCAGAGCAAAAAACAAGCCATGAGGTCGAAGGAATTGTCCGTAGAGCTCCGAGACAGGATTGTGTCGAGGCACAGATCTGGGGAAGGGTACCACATTTCTTTTGCAGCATTGAAGGTCCCCAAGAACACAGTGGCCTCCATCATTCTTAAATGGAAGACGTTTGGAACCACCAAGACTCTTCCTAGWGCTGGCTGCCCGGCCAAACTGAGTAATCGGGGGAGAAGGGCCTTGGTCAGGAAGGTGACCAAGAACTCAATGGTCACTCTGACAGAGATCCAGAGTTCCTCTGTGGAGATGGGAGAACCTTCCAGAAGTACAACCATCTCTGCAGCACTCCACCAATCAGACCATTATGGTAGTGGCCAGACGGGAGCCACTCCTCAGTAAAAGGCACATGACTGCCTGCTTGGAGTTTGCCAAAAGGCACCTAAAGGACTCTCAGACCATGAGAAACAAGATTCTCTGGTCTGATGAAACCAAGATTGAACTATTTGGCCAAGCGTAATGTCTGGAGGAAACCTGGCACCATCCCTACGGTGAAGCATGGTGGTGGCAGCATCATGCTGTGGGGATATTTTTCAGCGGCAGGGACTGGGAGACTAGTCAGGATCAAGGGAAAGATGAACAGAGGAAAGTACAGCGAGATCCTTGATGAAAACCTGCTCCAGAGCGATCCTTAGACTGGGGGCGAAGGTTCACCTTCCAACAGGACAATGACCCTAAGCACACAGCCACAACAATTAATMMATTTTAGAATAAGGCTGTAACGTAACAAAATGTGGAAAAAGTCAAGTGGTCTGAATACTTTCTGAATGCATTGTAAATACACCCAGTCACTACAAAGATAAAGGCGTCCTTCCTAATTCAGTGGCCCGGAAAGGAAGGAAACCACTCAGGGATTTCACCAGAAGGCCAATGGTAACTTTAAAACAGTTAGAGTTGAATGGGTGTGATAGGAGAACTGAGGATGGATCAATAACATTGTAGTTACTCCACAATACTAAACTAATTGACAGAGTGAATAGAAGGAAGCATGTACAGAGTACAAATATTCCAAAACATGCATCCTGTTTGCAACAAGGCTCTAAAGTAATACGATATAAAGTGTTACGTTTGGTGCAAATCCAAACAAACACATTACAAAGTATCACTCTACATATTTTCAAGCATAGTGGTGGTTACATCATGTTATGGGTATGCTTGTAATCTTTAAGGACTGGGGAGTTTTTCAGGATTTAAAAAAAAATGTAAAAGAGCAAAAAAATCATGTTTTTCTTAAAGGCACTGTATCCTTGCCATTCATAAATCACACAATGTAGTTATGTCTATTATATCGCATCGGGACAAGTAACCTAAAGATCTCCTTTTTATTTTCCATATGAAGTCCAATAGAAGTGAGTGACTCGTCAGTAGCCTACCAGATCGGTAAGAGAGCTGTTCATTTGGCTTTTTGCCGATTATCAGCAGATAAATGACTAGCAAAAAACAGGTAGGCTAGTGGAGAGAGAGCCTCACTGTGGTCCAAAAAATGATAAAAGAAAACAGATTGAATTGTTTTAAAAGCTAATGATACTTATATATTTTCCAAGATATTGCTATAGGTCTACTGATTTAATCAAAGTGTTGACAATGGTGTAGTCAACTGCTGCTTTCTGTGTAGCATGGCCCACGTTCAACACCTGCTTCATTCTTCAATCATCCCTGTATTGCAAATAACTGATCAAATGTATATTAAAAGGAAGCTCAAAGCCTGTGGAAGTCAGCAGAATCTCAATGGATTCTTTAAAGGCCCAGTGCAGTCAAAATGAAGTTTGTCTGTGTTTTATATCATATTGTACAACAGCTGATGAAACTAACACTGTAAAAGTGTGAAACATTTTGATCGGTAATTTTCTTATAGTTGCTGGTAGAAAATATAATCTACACAGGACCTTTTAATCAGATAGCTTGCATGGGCGGGAGTTTTGTCTTTCCATGGTGACATCACCATGCGGTAAATTGGTTAACAGACCAATAACAAAGGCAGTTCCAAACATCTCTGCCAATAACAGCTAGTTTTCTGTTTTTCTCCCATTTTTTWATATTACAGTAAGGTACTTAATTTTTACTGAGAAATGATTTGATATTGATAGAAAAATGGCTGCATTGGACCGTTAAGAAGAAATCTGTGGGTCATATTTTTTTTTATTCACAAAAGAGAGTTGCGACACTTAAATTCAGTCATTTAACTGATGTCGTTCTCTCTGTTCCCTTAACACGTGTGGACCCAGAACTTAATTGAGCATCTGTTCTGTTTGATTTTAGAGACCCATTTTGTCATTTGAAAAAGTGGCCTTCAACACAATTTGTTTGATTTTAAATGTAACCTTTTTCCAATCTGCGAGGTAAACTCAATAAAGTATTCAATCATTTCACTGAGTATTTTGGATGGAATCAAGGGCCACCAAAATAGAGCTTGTTCGGCAAAAATGTATTAACCCAGGGGGAGTCTGGCTGGCTACTTATTCTATTTGGCTGGCTAGTCCATGTGTTTGTGCGAATGTAAACAAACACTGTACAGTCTCAAAACATGGTTAAAACTATGTTGATGTCATGGATGGTCAGTCTTTACATCCATAGCCATGTCTATGAATTTGAAGTGGTTACATTCCTCCAGCCCCAACCCTCATTACTTTACCAAAACAGTGGTGGGGCCTATGCTTCGTTATTGTTTGAACTGCAGATTGCCCCTTGAAAAGATCATAAAGCTCATGATGGTTGATCTAGGACTTAGTAGATATCCCCACCTTTCTGAAGAGGAGAAAATGCATCTGGAGAACAACGTTAAAGCAAAAGCTCAACTTCAGCTCCGTCTAAATAACTCGTAAATCAGCATTACATCAGTGTGAGAAAAATCACTCACGAGTGGCAGGAGAGGAAATGGTTTTGCAGGGGGAAAAAACACAATATAATGTTTCTCCGCTGTATGACAGACTGAGGCACGTKGTTCAACAGACTAGTGTGTGTGTGTGTGTCCGACGAAAAGCGTCAGAGCACATCAGGGTCCCCGGTCTGAATCAGTCTGTGTGACGCTGTCGTAACCACGGCAACTGTCTCAACAGGGCCGCTTACATCCGTTTTATTTTGACTGCTGCCATGGAGACTGGTGACGCTCCCAGACAGAATGGTTGGAGGAGGAGAGGAGGGAGAGAAAGGGGAAGAGGGAATGCCTGGCAAGAACGTCACGAGGCTTGACACTTTCAGGATGCATCCCAAATGGCACTCTGTCCACTATAGTGAACTCCTTTTGACCAGAGCCCTATGGGCCATGATCAAAAGTAGTGCACTATTAAGGGAATAGTATTTATAYCATGTCTGAAGGATGAATCCAGTTAGACTAAAGAAGCTTTCGGAGATTTGTCCACTGATAAAGTTCACCTGAATGTTTCACAGCTGTTGTCTGAAAGCCTATGAGTCTGTTTGGCTCTGGACACTAAACTGAATCCATTTAATACCAGGATATATTTCATAGGTCTGGAGGAGATTGTCTATATCAATTTAGTACTCTGTTTAATCTAGATCTGATGTGTTGGATAACTTGTTAAATGTTCCGCTAAGCTGTTTTATGTAGAAGTGTAGTTCATATTTTACCTGTTACGGGAAAGGAACAACAACTCAAAAGGAGTTTGAGAAAATGGCAATGAAATGTAAATGTTCACCACATTCACCATAACGGCTCTGTTCCATTCTCCCTCTGATGTAGCCAGATCAGAGGAGTAGGTTTACTAACTTGTACATGACCCCGTGAAAAGATCAGGAAGAACTACAGGCTTTATCTGCCCAGTCCTATTGCTTATACACCTATCCAATCCTCTCAGATCCACAATCGTGCCTAGGGGTTAGGGGCTAGGAGAAGGGACTAGGATTAGGAGCTAGGGGCTAGGTGTAAGGACTAGGGGTTAGGGGTCAGAGGCTACAGGGAAGAGGAGTAGGAGCTAGAGGTTAGTGCCTAGTGAGTTAAGGTTAGGAGCTAGGGGTTAGGGATTAAGTCCTGTGCGGTCCGATCCTCCCCTGCATTTGCAGAGTAACTTTCCCGGCCTCGCTGTTGGTGTAACTGTGGGGCAGCATGCCGTTGTGCTCTGTGTCCGGCTGGCCCCCGATGTGGACCCCAGGTTGGCCCAGGCACCCATACTCCTGGCCTCCATAGGCCCTGGTACTGATGCTGGCCTGACTGGCTTGTCCTATGGAGCATGTCCTTCACCATCTTTACCTTCAGACGACTACGCAGCGTGATGGCTGCATTACCTGGTACAGACAGACAGACCGACAGACAGATCACTGATGCACAGCACTATAACCTTTTCTTTGAAAAGAATCCTCAACCTTTAAATACTTTAGCCACCTCTGTTTTGTATGATTCAAACGTGAACGCGGTCAGAGAACCAAAATGGAACGCCAWAAGTGGAGGAACACTGCAGAGAGAGAGAGAGAGAACATTGTATAACATACTGGAAATATGAAGGGAAAAAAATCTGGCCTCATTTCAAGAACATTACCTAATAGTATGTCTCATTCCAAGTCTGTGTCCCAAATGGCACCCTATGGGCTCTGGTCAAAAGTAGTGAACTATGTAGGGAATAGGGTGCTTCCATTTTGGATGCAGMCAAGTCTGGCCAAGGACAACACAGCTCAACACCACGTTATGTTCCAAGTACAACAATGACTAACCCAAACACACTGCCTCAGATATTTACATCACCAAACACACACACACCCAGCCTGCCCTGAGCCACTCAAGTACAAGACCCTGGGCAGATTAAGCAGGTGTGTTGGCGCAGGGCTGGATCAAAGACCTGCATAGACAGTAGCTCCCTTGGAGGTGTGTTGGCTAGCCGGTTGTACTGTATCTGTGTTAGTGGGTACCTTGAAGAGAAAGAAGGTGTAGAGTAGAGTCCCATCTCCTCCCAAACAGATGATCCGGTCAATACAGTTAGAGATGTCATCTTAACCTGGATAGGAAACAAACACAAACACACACAGGTCAGGGGGGCTGGCATTCAGTATAACTTTATTTATTATGTAACCTTATACACATGTTTACTGGAACTGTTTTGCTGGAAAGGAATGGATCTGACATACAGAGTAGCTTCTGTGTGTGTGTGTGTGTGTGTGTGTGTGTGTGTGTGTGTGTGTGCGTGTTCGTTCAGACCCAGTCTAGCAGAAACGCAGACCCTCTGCAACTCTGAATCGTTGTCTCCTGTTCGTGAGGTACCAACCTATAGGACACTACTACCCAATCACAGCCCTGTCCTCAACTCTTATCTTACCTCCTGATACTCAGACAGTTATGTAAGGATTCAATGCCAAATGATGCAACTAAAATATCAACAAAGACAGAGGGGGAAACAGAGTCAGTGTGTACTGTACATGCAATGAACTTCCCACCAAGGACTTACATGACTGAGGTTGGGTTAGGAAGAATGCAGGCGTTTGGCTCCAAAGTGAGTGGCAGGATATGGTCCATGGAGAAAGTCAGCTCTCTTGAAGAAGATGGAAATTAAAATAGTCAGACAGACACAGAAAATCAATCAGTCAGTCAGTCAAACAGACAGTGTCGCTTACTCCTAATCACACCTCTAAAAGGCAGTAAGTACTGTGGCTATGGAATGACTGACTGGTTGCCTKCATCTAAGCAGTACTATGGGCTATATGGCAGCATTATTGTCCCAGTAGTGGTGTGCCAGACAGTAACTAAAATACTTCTGTCCCAGGCTACCTGCATCTCTCAGACCCATAATTATTAGGGGAGATCTCCGCCGTCGAATACCCAGATGGCTCGGAGTGTTCCTGTTGGCCGGGAAACCTGCCTTGCTCTCAGTCGGGCAGCAGCAAGTGTGTGATGGCGTTGTGACCTCTTTCCCTCCTGCYGTCCCTTRGGTGACTTCCTGTGTTTGGAGGACCTGGATGGTTCTGGAGGGGTGGAGATTCTCTCTGGTGTTGCTGAGGAACATGATAACTCCTGGCTTTCCTCCCTGTCCTCCATCCTAAAGGAACACACTTGAAATGACTCCCTGGGATTGAAACTATAGATATCATTGGTTGGTTAACCACATATAGTGCAGTAGAGTGACTTGTGTCACAATGTAGCTAGCTAACAACACCATGTAAATTGAGGCTACAGGGCAAACTAATCATAGTGGGCAAGCAATGAGGTGGGCAGAGCCATGCACAAATAGTGAGATCCTATTGGCGCGTTCTAGAGAACGCCTACCCGCCATCGCAGGATCCTTCTGAGCCTGTGTAGGGACCTGATTAAAACAGAAAGGCAGGCTGATTTAGTTTAATTAACATTTCATTACTGATAGTTTGTATGGATTTTTTTTAAATACTTTTTTTACCCCGCATTTTTTGGGGGGGAYCCTTATTATCCACCTGTACAATAGGTGGCGGAATGCAGATATAATTGTTGCGAACGCCATTATACCAAAGAAGAAGAAGCAGAAGAGACCGCCTATTCTCTGTGAGGTGCGTGTTCAATAACTAAATTCGCCATTGAACTCCTAAACAACAGATTTTTTGGAAACTTTGCCAAATGGTASCGCAGTCCACTCTGTTKGTTACTGATTCTAGTTCTGGAAACAGAAAACTGTATGGAGATCAAATGTTTCATCGATGAGAAAATTTGCAGAATGTCCGTCAAAATCTCCCTCCATCGACTGGGCTTCCTCTCRTCACCATATTTGGTAGTGAGTGGAAACGACAACCAGATGATTCACATTTATACATCCGGTGAAATATCTGGCTCATTGTGCCATCTGTGGCTAGACAGCTAACCTAGTTAGGTAATTAGCCAGGTATGCTAGCTAGCTACCTTTAGTTGCTTAGCAGCTCTCCTTACGATAGTGTCAGCTTGATATCCAAGCAACATTTTTTTACAATGCTAATTGTTTGTCTGTGGTTTTAGCAAGCTACTCGCTAAACATTAGAATATCAGTCATTGGATATCAGTTGACAGAATCAAAACAAAATTACGTGTGCATGCGCAATGGAAGCCAATCAGAAATGGCTGCTTCAGATTGACTGTTCAAGAGCGTCAAATATGCCATACCTCTGCGCAACATTAATCGTCTGGAGAGTAGACCTCAGGCTGCCCTCTCAATTCAATTCAAAGGGCTTTATTGGCATGGGAAACATATGTTAACATTGCCAAAGCAAGTGAGGTAATTAATATACAAACTGAAATAAACAATAAAAATTAACAGTAAACCTTACACTCACAGAAGTTCCAAAATAATAAAGACATTACAAAAGTTATTTTATGTATATATACAGTGTTGTAACGATGTACAAATGGTCAGTCACAGTGGTCAGGTATTCTGCCACTTTGTACCCTCTGTTTAGGGCCAAATAGCATTCTAGTTTGCTCTGTTTTTTTGTTGTTAATTCTTTCCAATGTGTCAAGTAATTATATTTTTGTTTTCTCATGATTTGGTTGGGTCTAATTGTGTTGCTGTTAATTGTGTTGCTGTCCTGGGGCTCTGTGGGGTGTGTTTGTGAATAGAGCCCCAGGACCAGCTTGCTTAGGGGACTCTTCTCCAGGTTCATCTCTCTGTATGTGATGGCTTTGTTATGGAAGGTTTGGGAATTGCTTTCTTTTAGGTGGTTGTAGAATTTAACGGCWATTTTTTGGATTTTGATAATTAGCTGGTATCGGCCTAATTCTGCTCTGCATGCATTATTTGGTGTTCTACGTTGTACACGGAGGATATTTTTGCAGCATTCTGCATGCAGAGTCTCAATTTGGTGTTTGTCCCATTTTGTGAATTCTTGGTTGGTGAGCAGACCCCAGACCTCACAACCATAAAGGGCAATRGGTTCTATAACTGATTCAAGTATTTTTAGCCAGATCCTAATTKGTATGTCGAATTTTATGTTCCTTTTGATGGTATATAATACCCTTCTTGCCTTGTCTCTCAGATCGCTCACAGCTTTGTGGAGGTTACCTGTGGCGCTGATGTTTAGGCCAAGGTATGTATAGTTTTTTGTGTGCTCTAGGGCAACGGTGTCTAGATGGAATTTGTATTTGTGGTCCTGGCGACTGGACCTTTTTTGGAACACCATTATTTTGGTCTTACTGAGATTTACTGTCAGGGCCCAGGTCTGGCAGAAGATCTAGGTGCTGCTGTAGGCCCTCCTTGGTTGGTGACAGAAGCACCAGATCATCAGCAAACAGTGGACATTTGACCTCAGATTCTATTAGGGTGAGGCCGGGTGCTGCAGACTGTTCTAGTGCCYTCGCCAATTCGTTGATATATATGTTGAAGAGGGTGGGGCTTAAGCTGCATCCCTGTCTCACCCCACGGCCCTGTGGGAAGAAATGTGTGTGTTCTTTGCCTATTTTAACCGCACACTTGTTGTTTGTGTACATGGATTTTATAATGTCGGATGTTTTTCCCCCAACACCACTTTCCATCAATTTGTATGGCAGAGCTTCATGCCAAATTGAGTCGAAGGCTTTTTTGAAATCAACAAAGCATGAGAAGACTTTGCCTTTGTTTTGATTTGTTTGTTTGTCAATTAGGGTGTGCAGGGTGAATACGTGTTCTGTCGTATGATAATTTGGTAAAAAGACAATTTGACATTTGCTCAATACATTGTTTTCAGTGAGGAAATGTACAAGTCTGCTGTTAATGATAATGCAGAGGATTTTCCCAAGGTTGCTGTGGACGCATATGCCATAGTAGTTATTGGGGTCAAATTTGTCTCCACTTTTGTGGATTGGGGTGATCAGTCCTTGGTTCCAAATATTGGGGAAGATACCAGACCTAAGGATGTTGTTAAAGAGTATATCCAATTGTAATTTGTTGTATGTTAATTTGATCATTTCATTGAGGATACCATCAACACCACATGCCTTTTTGGGTTGGAGGGTTTTTATTTTGTCCTGTAGCTCTTTCAAGGTAATTGAAGAATCCAGTGGGGTCTGGTAGTCTTTAATAGATAAGATTTGTATTTGATCATGTATATGTTTTTGCTGTTTGTTCTTTGTTATAGAGCCAAAAAGATTGGAGTAGTGGTTTACCCATACATTTCCATTTTGGATAGATAATTCTTCTGTTTGTTGTTTGTTTAGTGTTTTACAATTTTCCCAGAAGTGGTTAGAGTCTATGGATTCTTCCTCTCTCTAACAGTGGTTCACAACCAGCAGTAGGCTACCCGGGGGTACTTGGGCTATTCACAGGGGAAGACTTATGAGACCATAGGATAACTGGTCAAATGCACATGAGGAGAGGGGGTACTTCAGGGGTAACCCGGCCAGAGCAAAATTCAGTCGGGAACCACTGCTCTAACAKAAGCATTCTGTGTAACCTACCATTTAGTACTTTCAACAGACTATTGCCAATTGAGTAGCTTATGTATCTCCCTATTTTTAAGTTTAGACTGAAAACACATGAACATTTGAATCCTGAGTCAGCCATTTAAATGTGGTGGGAAGTGAGCTGSCAACAAGAGGGTTTCTGGCATCAGTACCCACGATGCACTTCATCCGTAAATCTGCTCCAATCTGCTCCTGGCTTCCAACCCCTCGGACAATATACAATTGACTATTCATGTTTTTCTACCCTTTGACAACGGGACCTGTGATACACACCTGTGACAGCAATATGTGTCTACTGTCTATAGATCTTCCCGCTCTATTGACACACCTGCTGTGTGAACAAACACCCTATGTACTTATGTTTTCTTTTTGGTACTTACGTATATCACTGTCCAACCTATGGACAAACAGGTCACTTACACTGTAAGATGCTTGATGTCAACCTCGACTACATTGCCTTTTATTCCCAACGCTCGTATGGGAACCACAAGAGACTCACAGCTACACGGTAGGTCTACATTACACATCGGCCAACGGTGCATTGAGAATATCACTTCTACTAAGTTGAAGTGTTTGTTCACCCAACAGGCTACAACAGTGCCATATATTTAGAGAGTTCAGACAACTTTAAGAATTTAGAATGTTGATCGCATAAAAGACATTCAGTTGCTTGATATTCCCCATGTTATGTTAATGGKGAGCTAACATARCTGCCATATTTCATGTAAATGCATCAGAACACAGAAACCTCAAAGCTGTCCCAACTCTCTAAATATTATGGCTCTGGGCTACAGGTGTAGTGTATGATTTACATCCTTTTTTTACATTGTCATTCATTGTGGTAATTTAAATATGAATGTTTGATGAACAATGAGGTAGCCAACATATATTTGAATAAATCTATCATAGTATGCTAATTGACATGTTCTGTATTCGACCCACTGAAAAACAGCTTGTGATGAAGCTATTCAAGCAAACTGCCATCACAAAACATGCAATACAACTGGTCCCACGACCGCATCCTCTGGCCTGTGGAGGTTCTGACTGGGCTAGACCACTACTGGACCACCAACAACCTGGGTCATGTTCCCGGTCCGACTGAGACCACTTCGCTCTGGGGTGAAGTTAGAGATCTAGGATCAGCTTCCCGGGCTCCCCCAAATCCTGACCGTAACCATTAGTGGGCAAAATACTAAACTCACCCAGCATCTCCATCTAGGGGCAACTTCACCCTACACCATGAGGACTCCATGCTGGGATCTAAAGATCGTGTTCTTAGCGGCTGTCTCTCTGCTGTGGATTGTGGCCCTGCTCTATGTGTTCCTGGTGTCTGGGGTCATTGTAGTGCTGGGGAACCAGTCTTCTCCCCAGCTGCATCAGTGCTGGGTGTTCACTAGCGCTCGTACCTCAGTTGGCCGAAGTGCTGCTACTGACTGTGGCCTGTGCAGTGCTGTACGTTCATAGCCACACAGGGTCTCCTATGGGTATCCACAGGGGTGGAAGAATGCTCACATGGATTCATCCTCCATTTTGGAGTCACACCGGCAGGCAGTGCAGAGTAGAGGTGTTTCGCCAGGTGTTGTGGATTTTCCTCAGACTGGGCTCTGTTMCTGGTGTTCCTGCCTGTGTCTGGTCTTCCAAGTCGGGATCCCTGGATACCTGGGGCTGAACGTTCCCTGGTTCTGTTCGCTCAACAGCTTCATTCTTGGGGTTGTGTAGTGTGTTCGCTGCCCGGCTAGCATTTCAGCTAGCTCAGGGCTCAGTGACTACTGACAGACCTAAGCACACATGCTGCGCTGGAGGAGCAACACTTGTCCCCTAATGCTTAAAGCCACACTGAGCTGTAATGCATTAAGGGCCACTCTGTAAGTCCAGTGACAAGACATACACAATGGAGTCCATATACTGTAGGTCCTTTCTTTTTTTGTCATTATCAGGCAAGAGAGCTGTACAAATCTTAACAGGGTATTTATAAGTCACACTCTTAGTCTTGACTTGTAAGACTATGTAGTCTCTCATGAAAGATTAAATATTACACAACGGAAGGTTTGGTTTGGTTCTGGGTACCGAGAATAAAAATAAGACCGGCTGGTCAGTTGTCATTCTCATGTTAACTTTAACATGAACACACAAAAATATCTGCATATTCACATTCACGTAGTTCTGTCTACTTGATGTGTAGGCCATTGTTGTATTTTGGATAATGATGCATACAATGTAACGAGTTAATTTTATGATGTACAGTTATGTTTTTTTGTACTCTAGTTATAGTATTTGTATATACTTTGACTGGCTGATGTACAGCTAATTGCCTATGAGCGATAATAACGATGTCCTATTCTACTTTAAACTATCARTGATAGTCTACGACAACACACGACATCAGTCTCGACTCCGGAAGAAAAGAAGATTCACGACACCAATTGTGACACTACAGAACTTTACTTGAATGTGATCCAAGTTCATTGTTTACACAGTGTATATTTACAAGATCTGAAATAAGGGCGGGAGAAGAAAAAAAAACACTGAACACGAGATATACAACTGAGGTATTAGCTAAAAGCAAGTACAGGTATGTCGTCATCGTTTACTAGTAAATATCAATGATGATCAACGGTTAAAAGATGCAGTGTCCTCTGCTTAAAAAACATTTTATATCACAACATGAGGTAGGAGAACAGTGTCTCGTTTCATGCAACAAAAAAAACAAACGTCTCAATCACTCAATCGTTGTTGGCAACATGGTATGCAATGGTCATACATAGACACTCACTGCCATACAGGTTTCTGAATAAAAAAAAGCCATAAAAAGATAACAGTTCTTCTTTAAACTATGATTTGTCAGGTGTAGCCTACTAACTTTAAACTGAAAACATGGCGTGTTTATCCCAGGCATACATCATATTAAGAACCATTTTGTGAAATCATTAACCAGGTGGGACCTAGCTAGGACGAGGTGTAATGTCCTGGCCAGGTCCCACGCTTGTAAATAAGAAGGGTGTTTATAAATAAATATTTTGACTACAAAGCATAAATGGAAACAATTGATCTAGCGTTATTTCACCGATCCAAAATCCAACTTGTTGCCATTGTTAAAGAGCGCCACTTCTACACTTCATCGCCTTCTTCGTTAAAAGGGATAGTTCACCCATTTTATATATCTAAAAATCTAAAATCGCTGAACTATCCTTTTATGTCTGGGAACAATCCATTGGGGATGCATGTAAAAAAAAAAATATATATAGTGATAGTTACTGTTTAGCTGTGCTTCTGAAGCAAGGYCAGGACCAAGCCTAATGGTAATGATCTAGTTAGTAGTGAGTTGGGCAAATTGCACCCCTCTAAAAACATATTTTTTTTAAAACTCTGTACAAAGCACATCTGTCTTAGGCTAGTGTCCTAAATGGCACCCTATTCCCTATATAGTGCACTACTTTTGACCATGGCCCGTAGGGCCCCGGAACAAAAAGTTGCTTACGGTGTAGGGAACAGGGAGCCTTTTGGGACACAATATTAGTTCTCATAACAATGCGAATGCAAGAGGGCCCAGCCCGCTGTGTTATATAGTATTTTTTTGGACTTCTTTTAATCCATTGTATCTATCATATCATTATTATGGCATTTAACTAAAGTCAATATAGAGCGCCCTCTTGTATATAAAATTCAATTTACACCCGACAGAAAATAAAATACAGAAAAACATTAGATACCCCAGAACGATTGTTAAAAAACAAAATGCAKTAGACTGTAGAGATAGGTAATTATGGTGTTAATAACAAACCGAATACTGATTTATCTTGTGATGTAAACACAATGCCGTTAAAGACCCCGAAGAGGACAATTGTCTCTGTGTGTTGGACAAAAATGAGGACAACYACAGTGCTACTTGAGAATAAGCCTCTCCCTTTTTCATAGCTACTGTGCTTCGGTCACTTTCAAATCGATGGCATACAGTCAAGTCAGACACAAATACATGCGCTCGGACACAAACTCGACACACACTTCTCGCTCATCTTTGCAAAATCTAATGAGGCTACATTTGTATGGTGTGATTAGGTAGTTGGACTTTAGTACAATTTAGCCTTCTTCTAAAGCCAGAAGTATATTTCAACGGTCAAACTAGCTCAGATGCCCTCAGTYATTGTGTCTCCTTGCTAGTAGTGAGACAGGTCAACAACGTGTACGTTGGAGACACTGGCTGCATCCCAAATGGCACCATATTCCCTATATAGTGCACTACAAAATCGGGAATAGGGTGCCATTTAGGACAGGGCCCTTTTTTTCCTCTTTTTTTTTTTTACAAAAACGTATCAATTGAGTGGCTCAGCGAGAAGTAAGAAATCATTCACCTAACAAAATTAATTAGGGGTATCGATCCACTCGTTATATGCAAACTTAAGTTTAGTTTCTTTTCAAGTTCTTAAAAAAAAAAAAAAATTATAAACAAATGTTCGGTGCATTTTCAAATTGTCTGGGATGAGGGTTTAGCGCACAAAAAGGGAAGGTATTAAGGGAGAAAGATTATACATCATTATTACACAGTCTATCAAGGTGAAATCATCCACAAAAGAAAATAAATGAAAGCAATCAGTTCTGGGGATGTACTGTAACAATGCTCTTTCTTTCCTATTCAACTCTGACCTCTGTCAGGTGGTCACATCTGAACACCATGCATTTAAACTCCCAACAGCAAGTTTACATCCTTTAAAAAGGTGCAATATGATATCGTCGTACACAGCAGAGCGACAAATTCAAATCTGCCACTATTGGTTAGTCCCAATGTAGGCATGGCTCAATTTTTTTGGAAAGAGCCAAGTGTCAATCTTGAATTAGGTTGTTGATAATGTGTGAACAGGAAGTCACTCAGCTGCGTATTGTCATATTGCTGCGTGTCCCTTTAACAGGGTAAACAACAAGTTAAGTGAATCTTTGAAGAATTCAGAGTTAACAAAAACATCAGGGCTGTTTAGAGCTTCAGGCCTGGTCCAGTTAATATTATAATAACCTTTAAAAGATCATCCCATAACACAGTAAATATATTAAATGACTAATGTATGTACAAAGTGAATATAAATCTTTAGTTAATACATTAAATATATTTTTATTTCTTTATTTTGTTTACAATTTCCAAGAAAGGTTTATGTGGAACAATGGTCGGTAGAGAGCATACATTTGCAGTATGGATYGGATATTTCTGCATGCGAGTGAACTTCACATCACACACCAAGGGTGTTAGTTTCATTGTTGGTTTTTTTCTCCTCGTGAAAATAACTTTTTGTAGCTTAGTTGAAACTCGATTACAAAATAAGACCTACTATACTTTAGTACTCTGGCAGAGCATTGAGTATGTTGTAGGGAATTCTCTTTAGAGATCTGCATTGAACGGTTGAGCACAGTGGAATGTCTATCAACTTGCATGTACAGCAGATGCATAAAAAAGCAGCTTGGGAGTTAAAGCCAAGGCCAATACCTCTTTTAAACAACTATTTACACGCTGCCTGGCTCTGAGTCGGCCTGGTTGGCTATAAAAGAAAGACTGTCTGGCAACTAGACAAAACCCCTGTTCTGTGTGTGTGTACGTTTGTGGGAGGGAGAGATGGCGATGTGTGTGTGTATATATGTGTGTGTGTGTGTGTGTGTGGCAGAGAGAGGGGCTCCTGTACCAGCTCCCCGGGGGCAAGAGAGAGAGGCCCCAGACTATAGAAACTGCCCCAATTCTGACAGGACAAAAGAGGCTCCTCTCTCCTCCTCATCACCCGCTCCCGGCCCACCCAGCCCGAGAGAGAGAGGGCATCAGCCCCCTGCACTACCTCAATCCCCTTTCTTCCTTTTTTCTCCACCCCTGACTGTCTCTCTGCCACTCCTCTCTTCCTCCGCCTCCATTTCTCTCTCCGCTTGACTGTACCTCACTCCCTGCATCCTGGTCTTTCCCGCCTCCCTCTCGGGATCGGTTTGTTCAGTGAGTTGGAATAACGCGGAGGGGAAAGAGGGAGCAGGGGCCTGGATCCAAGGCAGCAGCCAGCCCACACCACACTGTCAATCTGCACTAATTCCYTTCACCTGTGACCCACATTCCACCAAGCAGACAGCTAGGTTCTGCTGCTCTCACGAGGAGAGATGAGAGGATGGCAAACACACCAACTGCTGCCAACAGGGAAATCAAAACTAAAAAAACAGGACAGATTTCCACAAGGAAATTTGGTGTGTGTGTGTGTGTATGTGTGTATGTGTGTGAGTGACATGTCCTATCAAAACAGACCGAGCCAGACTAGTTCAGGGGTTTGTTGTTGTTCCAGACCACAACAACCTCAGCAGTCCTCAGAGTCGCATCACTCATATGTCTTTACATCTTAATATCACATCAGCATTTTCAGTAGGCTTAACAATGACGACCGCAAATGCTCTGTACAATAACRTTTTCATTTGTTTTACACATTTAGAACTTTTGTCTTCTTTCCATGAATAGGTATGAGTACAAAAACAAACAAAGGTGAAATGAAAATGTCTGTCAATGCAGTCTCCTGCTGGGTGTGGCTGGTASCTGGTCCAGAATGGCTGGGCTGGGTGTATGTACAGAGATTGAGAGCACCCACACGGGCACCATCTTGGCTCCAGTTGGCGTGCAAGGTAGTAGTAGAAAGAGCGACTGAGCGCTAGTGTAACCACAGTTCAGAACAGAGTCGAGGGGTGCAAGGAGAGAACTGTCTTTCTGTCTGACTGACTTCCCGGTCTCTATGGGGGCGACAAAACAGCAAGTCCAAGATCCAAGGAGGGAGGGATGGAGGAAAGGGTCCTAAAAACATCCAACTCCTATCGGTCTGCCAAGCAGTCATTAGTTTGTTCAGTAAAACTATAAATTAAAACAAACATATACTTCCCAAAATGTAAATACTGTTTAAGGATAGGGGGTCTAAAAAATAAAATAAAACTACATAAAACTCATTTGATGTGATATTAAATAAAAACCAACGAGAGTTCCTTTTCCAAAGAAGTAAAAATGAGGGGGGGCGAGGAAGGAAACGCGTGAGACAGAGTGGAGAGAAGCAGCCTTGGGGGACAGAGTACTCTGTCTGTCTGTCTAGGGCTGCTGTCTCTGCCAGCAGGGGGTGAGGGATGAGGGAGTGAGTTGGAGGAACAAAACGGTGGGGGTTTGGGGGGGTTGAGAGACGAACGGAAAAGGGGAGTTTCGTGAGGGGCTACTTCTGAGCGTGGCCGTTCTGCTGCTCGAGGCCTGCGATGTGCCCCTCTGTGTGGGGTGTTTGTGTGGAGGGGGTGGGGGGTGAAGAGGGGCTCCCTGTAGCAATTGTGGTGGCCGAGGAAGACGAGGAAGAAGCCGTCTGGTCCATCTGGTGTTTGAGCTGAGAGATGATTCTCTCCAGCTTCTCCCGGGCGTCCCGCTCCCTCTTCAACTCCTCCTGGAGCTCCTCCCTGTCAGCCTCCGCACCGTCCAACCTCCCACGCAGCTCTGCCAGCTAAAGAGGAGGAGGGAGGGAGGAAGAAAGAAGTAAGAGAGATGAGGTCAGGTTAGTCTGAACTGTCTGAACAGCACACAGACACTCACACACTTGGACACACACACACAGCCAGACAGTCTGAGCCAGACACCGAGGCTGAAGGAGACAGCAGGACAGGAGGGGTTTGTGTGTGTGTGTGTGTGTGTGTGTGTGTGTTACATTCCTCCCGGAGCTGAGCCCAGCAGCACTATCTGAAAATAAAGCTCTGTACTGGAAACCCAAACAAAGACCCAGTGTCCTCTACACACCACACACACCACTACAGTGTCACAAACAGATATGAGTATATTTTCCCAGAATGACTAAGTGTTGTGTTGTCTGAGGTCAAGCAGGATGTGGTGGTGTGTGTGTGTGTGTGTGTGTGTGTGTGTGTATCTCCAGTGCCTACCTGGTTGGCGTAGTGTGCCTCCTGGTGTGTGTGTATGTTGTTGTCACACACACACCTCTGCTGTCGCAGCTGTTCCAGCCTGTGCTCCAGCTCCCTCTGTTCCTCCCTCACCTGCCCCAGCCTCTGGGTGTGCTCAGTGTGGACCGCCTCCAGTTCACTCTGCAGCTCACGCTGCTCTGCAGACAACTGCTGCAGCCTGGCTGCCTCGCCTCCACGCAGCGCCTCCAACTCCTAGAGACGGAGGACGGGATGGTCAGTTACATAGCTCTAAATTACACTATATTACACACACATCTTGGTTCTTTGGTCTTGAATCAGGAGTGTTAGTGCTGGAACTAAGAAGACCTGAGGAGTCCCTGATGAATAGATTGAGAAATGTTGTTTTATGCCATTGACTCTCTGGCTAAATCTGTTTCAATGGGTGGAGTAGACAACCTCTAGTTGTCTCACTGTGTGTCTCGTGTCTCACCATCTCTAGATGCAGCTGTTTGTGCAGGGTGGAGTGCAGTTTCTCCTGCTGCCTGCTGTAAATCTGAACGATCTCCACTACGATCCTGTCCTTGTCGTCCTCACAGCCTGAGGACAGAACATCTTTACTCCCCAGCGCCGCTCCCGATGACGCTACCGCCGCAGTCGCCGCGGCTCCCGCTACAGCAGAATAACTCTTGTTGYCGGGGCTGGTCTCCATGGAAACTGGCTGCTGGCGCTCCCGGTCGGCAGCGGAAACGACGCGCTGCTGAGACTTGGTCTCGTCAACTACAGGAGAGGCGTGGAGATCTGTGGAGGGAGAAGGGGGGGGAAAGAAGGAGAAGAAGAAGAGAGGGAAGTTGAGAGATGGAAGCAGTACATCCACCTACACAGCATAGTCAACCCACACACATGCATGTGCGACGCAGATATATGGACAAATACACACATCCTCCCACACAGCTGGAGAAGAACCATTCACCTAACAACCCGACACCACATAGTCACCCACACAAATGGTCCCTCATGCACACGCACTTCCAGGACTGAATCCCCAATGGCACCCCTATTCCCTTTATAGTGCGCTACTTTTGACCCATAGACTTTTGGCCCATAGAGCTCTGGTCAAATGTAGTGCAATAGGGTGACATTTGGGACGTGACCTGGGACTTTAACGCACTAATGTATTCATATGTGTGTGACAGGAGGGTGCAGCAGCATGGCTGAGTCATCCATGTGTGGCTGTGTGTGTGTGTGTGTGTGTGTGTGTTTCCGTGTGTGGTACTGACCCATAGCAGTGTCGCCGTGGCCGTGGGTCAGTCTCCTGCTGTAGTGGTGTTTGAGCAGCACCCCCAGTACCTCAGGGCTGACCTCCGGCTGACCCCTCAGAGACACGTTAGGAGCCACCATCTTATCATATGTATACAGGAAGTGACTAGGGAGAGAGAGAAAGAGAGGGAGAGAGTAGACGTTATCAAATGTATATACAGGTACAGAGTTACAGAGAGACACATGCTGACCGTTATTCTACGTATACCACTTGTGCATTTTTGGCATCCAAGTTGCACTAAAATGGTAAAATGGATATACATCAGTTATGGAAACACTCTCTTTAAAGCTGCAATATGTCGCTTYCTGAGAAGCCACGCTGCTTCTCAACACGCTGCTTCTTAACCTGGAAGTCATCCAATGTGTCGGAGAAAACACTGTTCGACCGACGACTGAAGTCAGCTTGCAGGCGCCCGGCCCAAGGAGAGGCTAGAGCGCGATGAGCCCCCCCCCCCGGGCAAACCCTCCCCTAACCCGGACGGCGCTGGACCAAATTGTGCTCCGTCCTATGAGGCTCCMGGTCACGGCCCCAGGACTCAGCACTGCAGTGCCTTAGCCCGCTACAGCACTCGGTAAGCCCAAAACGATTCGAATTTTAGCAACCWCGAAATGGCAGATCGACTTCTGCATAGTGCACACCTTTAATATGGGGCAAGTTTTCACAGGCTAGCGAGACGCACTGGTGTTCTAGAAAACACTCGGTTCTAACGGTGCACTTCAGTAGCGACCATTGTAAAAACCACCGAATGCGGGGAAACCAGCTTTGGTCTGGTCGGGTCTGAAGTCTAAGGCAGACATGTCCTGTCGWGCGGTCAGTTGTAATCCCATAGTCTAGCCTGTCTGTTTCCTCCCTGCGGTCACATGCTGCCCTGCCATGCCTCCTATAATCCAGCTAGTCTCCACATGAATCTGGAGCCGATTACTGATCAGAAGACCACAGAAAGTCACACTGGCACGGGCCCATGGTCGGGTCAACTGGAGGCAGGGTGAGGGGCAGAGCGGGGTTTCAGCACTGCTCTAGTAACGGTCCCCGAGAGGATGTTGGGAAAGTTACTTGGAAAAGATTCTCAAGGGCCAGGTCTTCACAGGAGGAAGACTGTAGCTAGCCAGTCCMCGGGACTCTTGGAAGATTAGCCTCCATTGTGGGCTAAAATATATGAMAATAGGAAAACAAATGTACCTGGGATGGACCATGGCAGGGTGRCCAGGCTCTTCCTTAATGTGGGGGAACAAGCGGTTGAACACCAGAGTAGCCTGGGCTTTAGCCTGTAAACAAACATAATAATACATTAATACACACATTAATACACATGTTCATATACTGTAGATAAAAAAATTAAAATCACACAAAGATAAAACCAAAAAGAGATCTGTAGATGTTTATTAATTATCATATGAAACCTATATCTGAATGTCAATGTTTGTAGCTATAATTGTGTGTGCGTGTTAAAGAAGATTGTGATGAAAAATCCATGTGTTTTTAATGGCCATGTATGTTTAGGGGAGGGTGGCGTAGGGGTTGAGAGAGAAGGAGAGTGAGCATGACGTGCTTTTTCAAATAGGAGAGTGTTTTAGGGAATGACCCCAGTTTGTGTGGGGTTACGTGGCAAGGGGGGGTTGGGTTAGGGCCGTAGGGGGTTCGAGGAAGGTTAGGGTGTAGTCAATTCAACCTGTTACATCGTCAGCAGTACACCGCTTCCTGTGTGTGTGTGTGTGTCGTACCTTGTGGCAAGTGTGTGTGTGTGTGTGTGTGTGTACCTTGGTTGCTGCATCGCTGTCGGACAGTTTACTATTAGGAGAAACCAGAGGCTCAGGAGGACGCGATCTCCTCACCTGGCTGTCCCTGTCCTCATCTTCCACCTTCTGAAACACACACACACCACACACACACACACACACACACACACACACACACACACACAGAGAGAGAGAGAGGAGGGTTAGACACTGGAGAGAGAGCGAGACGGGCCTCTGTGTTATGACGCCGGTTAGCCAGAGGCTTCCACTCTTTTTCAAGACATTATTTTCCAGGACTTTTCAATTATTGGGGGGGGGAGAACAGCATTAACTGCACACACAGGCATCGGTTGTTTTATGTCTACAACAAAAATGTCTGCCCCCTCCCAGCCACGCAGTCCAATCTCGCTCTGCTGGAGCTGCTGCCCGGTTGTGTGCGTGTGTGTTTTAATCCAGGTCACTCTCAGCAAGAGGCCATGAGCTAATGTGTTAATGCTCATCGCGGACAGACAGGGCTGACACACACACACACACAGTACTAATGCAACAGGACGGTTCGCAGCTCAATAACAATTCTAACACGCAGCCAAGGGAAGGAGGGATGAAGAGCACGAGAGAAGCGTGAGAAAAGCCCGTAGTAGGTAAGAGAGAGAGGTGTATGTGTGTTTTTGCATTAGGCTTGGCCATGTGTGTGTTTACATACATGTGTGGTGTGTAATGTACTAATGCAAAAAATATATAAAAAAATAAATACACCTCACCTGAGCCAGTGTGAATATTCCTGAGTGTGTGTATGGGGTGCGCTGTCTGTGTCTGAAATTGTTTGCTGTATTTCTCAGAGGCAGTGCATACTGCAGCAGAGGTGGGGGGGGAGAGAGAGAGAAGAAGATGAGAGGAGCAGGAGCGGAGGGGTAAGCAACAGCAATCAGCCACTGCCAGTGGCTGAGCAAGCAGTCGTGCTCCCTCTAACATTTTCCATTCCTCCCCTTCTCTCTCCTTCCTTTTTTCCTCTCCTCCTCTTTTTTCATCACCTTTCTTCATATTAAACCAGACCACAACAACAGGTCGTTATGAGGCCTCTCACGTAGGACCCGAATACAACTCATACAAACTTCATTATTGTGTGTGTGTGTGTGTGTGTGGTGGGGGGGGGGGTGGCGGCGCGGGGGTAGTCAGTCACATCAGGAGTCCCAGGGAGAAACAGGGAACCATTAGAATCCGGTGCTGATGTGACACACATCCGAGGGCACTCACAGTGTTCTTACAGGAGCACCAGAGAGCATACTGTCGGGCTGCATCACAGCCTGGTAAGGCAACTCCACCGCCGCTGACTGCAAGGCTCTACAGAGGGTGGTACGCTCAGCCCAACGCACCATTGGGTGCTCACTGCCTGTACTCCAGGACACAGCTGTAACCCTGTGCATGTGACTTATAAACTAAACATATACATACACACAAACGGATTATTGCGTGACTCTGTAGTGTGTGAGCATGTGTGCTTATATACCTATATATACACACACAATTAGCTATGTGTGAGAACCCCAAGCTGTATGACAATCCCAAGCTGTATGACAATGTGGATTAGTATTCTAGGCACAGGAACAGGTCTCCCCTACTGTTATAATCTACCAGCCACAAACACACACACTGCCAGGGTTCATGTCTCTACTCCACATCTCATACACTGCTGAGGAGGGTCAGACCAATGATATACATGTATTCACTAGATGAATGACAGGGGGCGCTGTTCTGAAGTCACCGTCCGCCAATAATAACTCCATAGGAATTGACGGTATTTCAATGTAATTTTTCAAGGACAAAAATACATGCATTTAACTATTTCTTTGTTGTAGTGGGGACTCTAAAATGTTTTTATGTTTTCAATTTTTATTGAGAAATGATTGGCTTCTTTCAGTTCATACAATACTATGTATTTGTCTCTAATGAAATAAAATATGTATTTATCTTCTTAAAAAAACACAATGTCGATTACTATAATGTACGCTGGAGAAGTTAATGCATCATCCCATAATAATGTTTTCAACACCGCTGACCAATTTAAAGATCAACCTGATGTAAAACACTCCCCAATGAAGCCAGAGAAAAGAAACTGATTTAGAGTCAAGAAGACCAATAGTTAACTCTCAGTACAATGAACCAAGGAACTCGTTCACTCAGACTGTCCAAAAAAAACACCAGGTTCACCGGTGACCTTTTTGTATTCATCGTCTCATGTAAAGGTACTAGGCTGGCTGCTAACGTTAACTACATTCATTGTCAACGCACAACAGTTGGAAAAGGACAATTAGACAAACCCGAAGAACAGGAGTTCAATTGTACACACGCGTCGCCACTTCATCCATGTTTAATAACGTCAACAATGGGYTATCATTTCGTCTCGACCTCATTATTATAAGCTCAGCAATGCAGACGTGGATGTAGGCTACGCGGAAATGTTCCAAAAATACAATTGGTGGGAAAACATTGTTCTCGAAAGCGCACCGCACATGTGAGCGGTTTCATGTGTCAAGAGATTAAAATATCCATTAGAAATGAAAAGAGGGGAGATCTAAAGATGCATCAACTAGCAGGGGTTACTTATATGATTAGGATTATCATCAACTAGCATGGGTTACTTATATGATTATCATCAACTAGCATGGGTTACTTATATGATTCGGATTATGCCTTTGCTGCTGGACAATTTGAAAAAAGTTCATTTGAAAACCAAAAGAACATGAGAAAAATGCTCGTTTCAAATGGTGTTTATCAAATAATTCCTAAATATTTCTAAAGGTCCAATTTTGGCTAGGCTACTTTGAAACAAAGACCCGCTTCATAAAAGTACACAAAATGTCCAGGTTTTAAACAATTAAGTTTCTGGTTAGATAGTTTCAAAATTCTGACTGATTTTTGTGCGGTGCCGTGCGCAACAGGCATCCCCACAGCATGATGCTGCCACCACCATGCTTCACCCTTGGGATGGTGCCAGGTTTCCTCCCGACGTGGCACTTGGCATTCAGGCCAAAGGGTTCAAACTTGGTTTCAACAGACCAGAGAACTTTGTTTCTCATGGTCTGAGAGTACTTCAGGTGCCTTTTGGCAAACTCCAAGCGTGCTATCATGTGCCTTTTACTGAGGAGCAGTTTCCGTCTGGCCACTCTACCATAAACGCCTGATTGGTGGAGTGATCCAGAGATGGGAGAACCTTCCAGAAGGACAACCATCTCCACAAAAGGAACGCTGGAGCTCTGTCAGAGTGACATAGGGTTCTTGATCACCTCCCTGAACAAAGCCTTTCTCTCACGATTGCTCAGTTTGACAGGGCGGCCAGGTCTAGAAAGAGTCTTGGTGGTTCCAAACTTCTTCCATTTAAGAATGACGGAGGCCACTGTGTTCTTGGGGACYTTCAATGCTGCAGACATTTTTTGGTAGCTTTCCCCAGATCTGTGCCTCGACACAATCCTGTCTCGGAGCTCTATGGACAATTTCATTGAGCTCAGGTCTTGGTTTTTGCTCTGACATGCACTGTCAGCTGTGGGACCTGTATATAGACAGGTGTGCGCCTTTCCAAATCATGTCCAATCAATTGAATTTACCACAGGTGAACTCCAATCAAGTTKCGGAAACATCAAGGACAATCAATGGATACAGGATGCACCTGCGCTCAATTTCTAGTCTCATTGAAAAGGGTATGTAAAATAGATGAGGGGTGTTTTTCAAATAAATGATCAAAAGTTTCTACAATCCTGTTTTCGCTTTGTCATYATGGGGTATTGTGTGTAGATTGATGAGGGGGRRAATTAATTTAAGCCATTTYAGGATAAGGCTGTAACATAACAAAATGTGGAAAAAGTCAAAGGGTCTGAATACTTTCCAAAGATAGTTTCGTTCCTAAAATAAAGGGATACATACATGTATATATAAAAAAAAATATTAAAAATAGTTTGCTGATCTTTCTTATATCTCTCAGATATATGACAGACACTTAAAAATAAAAAATACGTTTTTTCTTTGGGGAGGGATATCTGTTGTTCCATGTAGTGAATATGTTATTCAATGCATTTGTATTGGCTAATAGCAGTAATGCCAAATTCATTGTTTCACCCAATAATTATTCMGATTTTTTTGATACTTAAGGAGTCTTAAAATTCTAAATCAAATAGCTAAATGATCATTGGCATGACCATCTTAAAACAATTCCATGTTACCCTAGAACACCCCTCCCCCGGCTTAGACAGGGCTTAGACTCTAGACGGTTAAGAAGAAGGGGCCAGGAAAAGACAGGAGCTGGTCTCTACAAGGAAGTAAAACTCTGTTTGGGTTAGCATTCTCCGTCTCCCCGAACGGGAAACAAGGGAGAAAAAGACACACACACACACACAGCAGTCAGTGGGTCCGCCCTGTCTGCAGTCTACCACATCCTGTTCCAGAGCTCACTGTTGTTAGAGCAGTATCAGAGTTCACTGTGTGTGTGTGTGTGTGTGTGTGTGTGTGTGTGTGTGTGTGTGTGTGTGTGTGTTGTGTTGTGTGTGTGTGGGTGTGTGGGTGTGTGTGTGTGTGTCTCAACTTCATTCTCTCTGTGCCCGAAAGAACATGCTG
Organism: Salvelinus sp. IW2-2015; assembly: GCF_002910315.2. Taxonomy (NCBI): domain Eukaryota; kingdom Metazoa; phylum Chordata; class Actinopteri; order Salmoniformes; family Salmonidae; genus Salvelinus; species Salvelinus sp. IW2-2015. The sequence goes on along the minus strand of NC_036859.1, from coordinate 1,008,180 downwards.
AAAGAGAACCCTTGTGGACTGTCTGGTTAAAGACACACACTGTTCCTCTGTCTCTTTCTTCAGACACAAACACAGGAAGGAAAAATACAAAAGCAGACAGACATACAGATTAAATATCAGTCACGACACACACACACACACACACACCACACACACACACACACCACACACCCACACACACACACACCACACACCACACACACACAACACACACGTTTGTTCCTGACCAGAGTTGGCTGCTGGCCTGAGGCACATTTTTCAGGCCCACATGGCACTGACTGTCTAGACGCCTGTCATCAGTGGCAGCGTCCACACACACACTCCGTCTGCCCCTCCCAGCCACTCAGTCCAATCCTCCCTTCTCAGCCATCCCAGGCTGAAGACTAGTTTCCTCTAGTCTGCAGACTAGTTTCGTCGAGATAATGAATTACCCAGTGTCACTGCTTACCTCTGAGGTCATCAAAAAAAAAAAAACGCACAGAGAGTGGGAGGACAGGATGATGACGCACCTTACAGTGCGCACACCACAGTGTACACACATAAACGTAAACAAACAGTAAAGGGACAGAGGCAGACAGACGGACAGGACAGACACCAGGGATATTGCTTTGGGAGTACAGTACAGTTGTATTTCTCTCATGGATGTACAAACGGAGGAATTGATTCCTGTCAGTCAGAATCCCATCTGATGATGAATCTGTGTTGTGTTGTTGTGATGAGAGAGAGAAAGCAGAGGGCATGGAACACGCAAGTGATGCAGCTCACACACACACACACACACACACACACACACACACACACACACACACACACACACACACACCACACACACACACACACACACACACACACACACACACACACACACCAGAGCAGTGACGGGGAGGAAGTGACCCAAGTGAGGCTGGGAGCTGTGTCTGTGTGTGGACATATGGCCCTGACCCCTCTGCCCATGGGTACCATAGCCTGTGTGTCATAGGAACCCTGATGATGCCACTACACAGAGTGTGTCACTCCCTCGAGCATGCTGATAATGGCCCCACGTCATACCTTCACAGTCCAGTAACAACAAAGTAACGTACATTAGGGATGTGACAGATGGAGAGAGAAAAAATCTGAATGTTTAAACAAAACACAMAAAAATACTGGTTTTTCCACTTCGTTCATGTCGCTTGCCTTTCTCTGCCATTTCTCCAACTTAACGACAATGACGTAGTGGTGGATTCCTTTGCACATCGACTCCTATTTCTGAGTTTCAAGATTAGTTGCCGTACTTCCGAGAACACAAATACCTGCATCTTTCATAGCGAGCTAGAGAGGATCGACCACCAGGCAGAGTCAGTGCACTAGGCCTATCTATCGGCAATCAAAAGCTGCATCTCGCAATGGAATGCTGTATCTCGCAATTTCGTGGCTTGCGACGTGTCCCAACTTCAGTAAAGCAGGGCCTATCGTCAATGAATGAGCTAGGATATTGAGATGAGCGAGACGCAACACGACGCTCTCACACAGCATCTCCGCACAGGTTCGCTTCACGCTGTTCACAGCATGGTAGCCAGGGCACCAAAACAGTGGAGAAGTCGAGCCTCTAACTTCAACACTCTAAATTGTGGCGGAAATTGAACCACTATACTGTTTACTTTCTGCATCGACGTCAAAATATTTATTTTCTTTTTTCCCTTCTTAGCGTGAAGGATCCGTTTAAACGTTCAAACCCCCAACGTGCCCAAACTATACAGGATTGTACCCTCATGTCCTTGGGTGACACATGCTGTGTGTGTAGTGTCTCAGTGATGTGCAATAGGCAGTGTGTACTATCCGTTTATGACAACAGAAACAACAGTACTTCTCCTAAAGGCGGTGTTTCCTCAGCTACCTCGCGACTAGAGGCCTGACTGTCAGCACCCAGTTGGGTAAGGAGGGAAAACAGCTCTATTCTGGGAGCACAAAAGGTTGGCGGAGGAGATTCTCCTGAGGTTACTAATGACAAGAGAGGACACGGTGTAAGTGCAGCTAGCGCGCAAGAAGATCCTCAGCCTCTATCGCCTCTGCTTCCAGGCTTCCTCGTGTTTTTTCCCCAWTAAGCCATAGTGATGAACGAGACTTTGTAGTAAGGTAATGCGAGACTGTTGCTACTGTAACTAGCAAGCTTCAAACACATTGGCAGCCATGTTGACATGGGAGCTACCAACCAAAATGAGGACAAACTTGCTTTCATTAAAACAAAAAGGACATGAGAGCAACCAGCAACCAGCACACATACCATTAACACACGCCATTACACACACACACAGTGTGAATACATAATCACACAACACCACCACCATGGGTGTGTCCCACATAGCACCCTATTCAGAGCCTAAAACAAACTTGTTCGTCCACCAGCCACTGTGGCAGGTAGACGACAAAAAAAGAAAACCAGCCACTCAAATTTTTTACCAGCCAAAATATTTTGTAATAATTACACTTTTTTGTTTTACATACAAGGGATGAGCATGCTTTGTAATGTTTGTTAAACAATACATGTATTACTAGTACGAAGTGATGTGGTATATTGATGCATTTTATTTCCTTTTTTTTTGTAACCTGAGTATCACTGACCAGACAAAAAAAAAMTCAGCTGCCACTTTAAGGGCGGGAGGTTACCGTGGCAACGAGGGCAGGACACTCAAGCCCTCAAGTCTTTCAGTGACMGTGTGCCTTTGAGGTAGAGAATCTGACCAGTAGCCAATCTTTGCTAGCAGTTGAAGCAAACTCAAACATTGGAGAAAATTACACTAACTTTCATGCCTGGGAACAGCACTTCTAAAAATGAATCTTAAGCCGAATCACAGTGCGCACAGCTCCCCAGCCAGGCAGTGTGGCTGTGCGGGATATATACATTTGAAGTCGGAAGTTTACATACACATTAGCCAAATGCATTTAAACTCAGTTTTTCACAATTCCTGATATTTAATCCTAGTAAAAATTCTCTGTCTTAGGTCAGTTAGGATCACCACTTTATTTTAAGAATGTGAAATGTCAGAATAATAATAGAGAGAAACATTTATTTCAGCTTTTATTTCTTTCATCACATTCCCAGTGGGTCAGAAGTTTACATACACTCAATTAGTATGGTAGCATTGCAATTAAAATGGTTAACTGGGTCAAAACGTTTCAGGAAGCCTTCCACAAGCTTCCCACAATACGTTGGGTGAATTCTGGCCCTTTCCTTCTGACAGAGCTGGTGTAACTGAGTCAGGTTTGTAGGCCTCCTTGCTCACACACGCGTTTTCAGTTCTGCCCACAAATTTCTATGGATTGAGATCATGGCGTTGTGATGGCCACTCCAATACCTTGACTTTGTTGTCCTTAAGCCATTTTGCCACAACTTTGAAGTATGCTTGGGGTCATTGTCCATTTGGAGACCCATTTGCGACCAAGCTTTAACTTCCTGACTGATGTCTTGAGATGTTGCTTCAAATATATCCACATCATTTTCCTCCCTCATGACGCCATCTATTTTGTGAAGTGCACCAGTCCCTTCTGCAGCAAAGCACCCCACAACATGATGATGCCCCGTGCTTCCGGTTGGGATGGTGTTCTTCGGCTTGCAAGCCTCCCCCTTTTCCTCTAAACACAACAATGGTCATTATGGCCAAACAGTATTTTTTTGATTCATCAGACCAGAGGATATTTCTCCAAAAAGTACGATCTTGTCCCCTGTGCAGTTGCAAACTGTAGTCTGGTTTTTTTTATGGCGGTTTTGGAGCAGTGGCTTCTTCCTTGCTGAACGGCCTTCAGGTTATGTCAATATAGGACTCGTTTTACTGTGGATATAAATAATTTTGTACCCGTTTCCTCCAGCATCTTCACAAGGTCCTTTGCTGTTGTTCTGGAATTGATTTGCACTTTTCGCAACAAAGTACGTTCATCTCTAGGAGACAGAACCCATCTCCTTCCTGAGCGGTATGACGGCTGCATGGTTCCATGGTGTTTATACTTGCGTACGATTGTTTGTACAGATGAATGTGGTACATTCAGGCGTTGGGAAATTGCTCCCAAGGATGAACCAGACTTGTGGAGGTCTACAATTTTGTAGGCTGATTTCTTTTGATTTTTTAAAGTAGGCCTTGAAATACATCCACAGGTACACTTCCAATTGACTCCAATTATGTCAATTAGCCTATCAGAAGCTTCTAAAGCAATGACAATTTTCCAAGATGTTTAAAGGCACAGTCAACTTAGTGTATGTTAACTTCTGACCCACTGGAATTGCGATACAGTGAATTATTAGTTAAATAATCTGTCTGTAAACAATTGTTGGGAAAATTACATGTGGCATGCACAAAGTAGAAGTCCTAACCGACTTGCCAAAACTATAGTTTGTTAACAAGAAATGTGTGGAGTGGTTGAAAAACGAGTTTTAATGACTCCAACCTAAGTGTATGTAAACTTCCGACTTMAACTGTATTATTGGATTAATAGCTCTGTGTGATTAGCTACCAGCGACGAAACAAAACGACAGAAACACTTTGAAAACAGCTACTGCTTCATTCATTTCGCTAGAATTGTGCTCATACTTGACTGCGAGTGAAATGTGTGCGCCGTGGAGCCCTGACCACCCACCAACGTGGCTGGAGAAATATACATATTACCTGCCAATTCCAAAATCTACCGACATTTGGCAGGTGGCGGGTGTTAATTTTAGACCCTGACCCTATTCCCTTCATAGTGCACTACTTTTGACCAGACCCTGACCCTATTCCCTTCATAGTGCACTACTTTTGACCAGACCCTAATGGGCACTGGTCAAAAGTAGTGCACTATAAAAAGCATAATTTATTTAGGATGCACATCATCGCTTCCCCGTGGAAATGACAGCCATTACAGAACCTGCTGCAGACATAGGAGTAGTAAAGTGGAGCGAAGAGGATTCCTTTAATGGAATATGGTCTTTTCCCTCTTCCCATGTTTGCATCATGTATAATGGAGAGATAGATGGTGGAAGGAGAGAAGGACGGAGAAAAGAGATGTACAGAGACTAGAGTATGTGCAGTTTCAATATGTTCCTGTGTGTGTGTGTGTGTGTATGTGTGTGTGTGTGTGTGTGTCTCTGGATGCTCTGGGAGACTAGACACTGGGCAGTTAATCTTCTCATTGGTCAATTCATTTATGTACTACTAGCACGAGCTACACATTATTATTCTGGTCTGCATTCTAAAATGGCACCCTATYCTCTATATAGTGCACTACTTTTTGATCGGTGCTCATACAAGGCTGTATATAGAAAATAGGGTGCCATTTGGGACACAACCCTGGTTCCATGCTAACAACCTCATCTCCATGTTCTCCTCTCCATCCGCCCGCCTTCCTTTATGTTGTTGGAGCCAGCTCTGTCTATCTGTCGACTTTAGGTAGTGAGACAAGGGAACAGGCGTGTTTGTGTGTGTTTAGTCTGCTGCCTGACTGCCTGGCTGGCTGGTTGGCTCTGGGCTGGAGTGCGTATGAAGCAAGCTGCAGTTAGAGAACCCCTTCCCCCTCCCCCTGACAGGGCCCCTCACTGCCAGAAACAACAGGGCAGGAGCATAGCTCTATGGAGGGAAGTGAAGTTTCCCTAGTAATTCTACGGCGCATTTCCATACAGGATTTACCTCAGTGTATTACCCAAGAGCTATCGAAACACAATTTCCCTAGTATAACACAAGGGTGTATACTAGGGGTGTAACGGTACACGTACCGTACCATTCAACCCGTGAACCTGAACGAATACAATAAAAAAAAATTACAATATAAAAAAAACACTAGGTAACAGGCTATGCCTCTGCTGCGTTGTAGGCCTAAATGCCTCGAGTAAATCTGAGCTGAAAAAACATTTCAGGTTATTCCGTTAAAACTAGAGCCTATGCGCACGTCGTATGCAAAACTATCATCTTAATTGGCACATTTCAAACTGTCCTTTTGTGAGGCGCAGCCGGGAACTAGTTCTGTACGATGGTGAGTGGTGGGGTTGATAAACCAGGAGGATTCTCAAATCAGCATTTAAAATCAACAGTTTGGAAAAATGTTGGCTTCCCAGTAGATTAAAACGRTGACGGACAGAGTTGTGGATAAAATGTTAACARCATGTCGCCACRCTCAATGAGAATAGCCTATGCAGCTGCCAACACCTCCAATATGTTGACATATTTACGCTGACATCCCCCCCCCCAGTATACCAGAGAAAGACATAAACGCAAAAAAACAACGGTCTCCCTTCTGCATTCAAGCAGCACTTGGCAGCCGATTCTGACCGGGTCAAAGAAATTAAAAAGGGTGATACGTAGGCGCTTTATAGTTTTACAGTCTTTGGTTTATAGCGGCGGATATGCGCCCATTCTCAGTGGTTGAKAGGGTTTCAGCACCTCATGAAAGTGCTCGACCCACATTACGAACTTCCCTCTTGCACCCATTTCTGCAAACAGATAGTACCCGCTCTATRTAAGCAAGCCAAAGTTTTTATTSAATTGGCCAATGCACCATGTGTTGTGTTAGCCCATCACATTACCCCAGTCACAAGAGAGAGTCACAAGTACACATCTGGCATGGTCAGTGCAATCCTGGATCGTCCCTACCCCGAACCTCTACCCTTACCATAACCCTTCCCTAACCATTTTAAAATGTCAACTTCAAGGACCCATCTGGCACTGAAGAAAGCAGTGTCATGGTGCGTTCGTAGCCAAGTGGAAAGTGGGAATTTACCACATACAACTGGGAAAAATCMATTTTAACRGCCCTCAAACYGGTAATTACTAGKGGGAAACTTGTCTATCATCCTGAGCACCCACTTCTCCCACATGGTGACCTCTGTCACCTACTAAGGAAAAAGCATTTTCTGCAGTTAAATGCAACAAAACATTATTTATAAAAAGCAATCTATTAATGTGTTTTTTTAACTCTATAATTCGTCTACAAGCATGATAGCTGTACTTTTAGTTTATGGTTGACACAGTTTGCTGTCCATTAGCCAATCGGCATTTCTCAATGAGTTCAAAATCACATGAACGCATCCAACTGGTACATACAACTTCACATCTGGTAAATTCCCACCTGCCCACATGGCTACAAACACAGCATCRGAGTGGAAACTTGAGGCACATTATAACAATCCGGTCTCAACAGACAATGCAAGAAACATTGTGACTGCGGAAAATTGTCAATGGCATTTCATTTTCCAGCTGTACCGAAACGTGACCCAAAAACCGCAACACGTACTGAACCATGGGTTTGGTGAACCGTTACACACCTAGTGTAAACACTAGTGTAACCACTGGTGTTACAGTCAAAAAACATCATTAGTATTTCCTTAGCTGGGGCTGTTTAGAAATAACGTAGTGACTCTCATTAAACATCTACAACCACAACTGTGAACAGGTTGTTATTACAGCAGAGGGAAAATAAWWAAAAAACGTTTTAAAAACTATCCATAGACTAACACATCCACACGGGGGAGGGGGGAGAGAGAGAGAGGCTGGGAGCGAGAGGGAGACATGGGGAGGAGGCCGGCCCTAGCGTGTGATTGGCTGAACATGAGGGTTGTAAACAGGCGGAGCATTTCGTTCAGACGAGGTCTTGTGAGGTTAGTCTCCCCCTGAACGAGGAGAAGAAGAGAGCAGAGGAGCGAAGAGGGGGAGGAAAGAAGAGGGAGAGGAGAGCAGGGTTCATACACATGTTGACAGATGGAAGTTCATGACTTTTCCAKGACTTTTAACCAAATTTCCATGATCAACAATTGGCAGTGCCTCTATGTATTTACAAAAAAAGTAAGCGTATTGTGGTAACAACACTGGGACGCATCTCCTGTCGTTGTTGTTAGTCAACTGTATAACACACACACGTGGTCAACCCTAAGGCTGGAGAGCTACTGGGTGTGCAGGCTTTTGATCAAGCCCTGCTCAAACACAAACACATCAGAGACAGTTTGCGAAGGTCCGGTTGAGCAGCTCATTTCTAAAATGTGGTTTGTTAGAGGGGAACTGTAATAAAAGCCTGCACGCCCATTAGCTCTCCTGGAGGACGGAGGAGAAGCTTCATAACAGGCGTGCTGCATGAGGGTTTTGCATGTCTGAGCCGTAGAGAGAAAGAGAGACAGAAACAAGAGAGTGGTTTCTGCTGAGTTATGTAAGCATCGACTTATCGTCTTGTTTCAATGCTTATTTTGCTACGGTCTTCTAATTGGGCCCTCAGGGACGTTGACTGTTTAAAAATAATAATAATAATAATAATAATAATAAGTGGTGGGGCAGGGCTCCGGACACGAAGTGGGAAAGATCTGTTCGAGAACTCTGCAGAGAGTAGAATGCTCTAGTCTAGAACGATTTGGAAGAGACAGACAAGTGACCCCCACTCCTATAATTACAAAGCCCTCAAAAGCCATGCGGTGCCATAGAGAAGAGTCCCCTCAGCCAGCTGGCCCTGAAGATAAGTTCACTAACCACTACCAACCCAATAAAGCCTCAGGACAGCACTCAGAAAATCAGGCCCAACCAAATTATCACAAAGCAAAATATATCACCTATTGGAAAATGTATCGAAGTAAACTTCCATGCTATTTGATACACGCTAGAAAATTTAGAAAAACATCGACTATGTACAGATTCAATGAGCACAGACTGGCAATAGAAACCKGCCATCACAGGCAGATCTGGCTACCCAGAGTGGACAGGTTGTGCCCACCCTGCCCTCAGAGGTCGAGCGAGAGAGAGCTGCGAGAACTACACAGACTTAGTGGCAATCTTTTTTTCTTCCCCACAAAATTGAAAACAAATACCAAGATGTTTAAACAAAATCTGAAGAAAAAAAACTTCTTGCCATATTAGTTGCAAATGATGTAGCTTCCTGTATCCTGACACACCCGTAGGGACAACCAGCAGAATGACAAACCACAGTAATAACATTGCTACCTGTGTCTTTCTCACTATTTCATTATTGTCCTCATTCATTTCTTATTGCATTGTCCTGTTAATTGCTATTGAGTATTATAATTCTTCCTATTATCAATCCGCACCATCATTGACATGTGTCTGTTTGCTTTGGCAATGTATGTGGTAACACTTTCCATGCCAATAAAGCCTATTGATTAGAGAGCAAGAGAGAGAGAGAGAGAGAGAACTTGAGAGAGCACATGGGACAGAACGCAGGTCTGGTCTGTGGTAATGAAGTCACTGGTGTGTAAATAGCCAATAGAGGAAGCATAGAGAAGCAGCTGTCTGCTGTCTGTACGGCAGTCGTCTAGGACCTGCCGACACAGACACGCACAGGAGTGTTGTCTGTCTACCACAGCTGACATGGTGCYAGGGCTAAAACTACAGGGGTGGATTGGTATAGGGCAACATGGCTGACTCTTCTGGACAACTCCCAGGCACACAGACAGACATGTAAACGTTCCCAGCCTCACACACTATCCTAACAAGTACGTCACAAAGTGTTTTTCCTAATCTGAATGTGTGTGTATCAGGACACTGTGTCCCTCCAGACAGACTAGCAGGTATTTCACAACCAGGCCAACTAGGCCAAGGAGGAGTCACACACTGGGAATTTCTGCTTTCCTCTAATCAGAGAACAGAGACAAAACGCCTCCCAACATAGACACCCTATCAATCTGTGTGCGTGCGTGTCTGTCCGAGAGGGAAGTACAAGCTGCTTGTCATCCCCGCAGGCTCATTACATCATTGTTTCAGACGCCAAACACACAAACACTGTAAAGAGCCGCCAGTTATAGTCATCTGTTGTRGTGACTGTCTGTTGTCTCACCAACATCTCCTTTGACACTATCATTACTAGAGAACGACTGATAATTGGTMATCCTAACCCAAAGGGTAACCATAACCCGAAGGTGTTCCTAATGTTTTGTAYGCTTAGTTGTATGTGTATTAAAGAAGGAAAAAGTTTTGTATTTGGTCCCGTATTCAGAGCACACAATGACTACATCTAGCTTGTGACTCTACAAATGTGTTGGGTGCATTTGCTGTTTGTTTTGGTTGTGTTTCAGATGATTTTGTGCCCAATAGAAATGAATGGTAAATAATGCAGTGTGTCATTTTGGAGTCACTGTTACTGTAAATAAGAATAGAATATGTTTCTAAACACGTTTACATTAATATGGATGTTACCATGAATACGGTAAGTCCTGAATGAATCGTGAATAATGATGAGTGAGAAAGTCACAGACGCACAAATACCATACCAAGACATGCTAACCTCTCACCACTACAATAACAGGGGAGGTTAGCATTTTGGGGGGGGGGGTATGATATTTATGCCTCAAACATTATTTATGATTCATTCAAGAAGTTAAATCTGCTTTGTATTTTGTTTCCTTGCCACGAGTCTCGCGATACTGGTATCGTCCAGGCCCTAGCGAACAACCAAAAAAAACACAGCCAAACACCTAAACTAACYAAAACATCACAAAATCTCATAATATATGCACGAACCGCTGACTGGATAGCATGTGACAGGCTTACCTAACCAGTCACCGTACAGCTTCAGCGGTAGGCTACATGATACACCATAAGGTAGATGTGTGTGTGTGTGATTAGTCTGCTCTGCGGTGGAGACGTGTCTGCGTGACTGAGTGGCCCCAGGTCGATCTGTCTGACTCTCTCAGACGAAAGTGAGACAAGCCGAGGAGCGAGGGAGGAGAGGGAGAGAGAAAAAGGGGAGGGGGTTAGGAATGTGGTTTGGGCACTAGACTAGACACCAGACAGTATTTCCGGCAGAATCACGCACACACTTCAAACACACAGGGAGAGGCTGRGGATTCTCTCTAACCTCACTCTCTTTCTGCCAGACACAAACACAGCGGACAGGGAGTGCCAAATGACTGTACAGCAGGTAGTGTTCTCACACCTGTCTGCACACACACTCACACAGAAACTAAAGCCTGTCTGCTCCGAGTCCATAGTCTCTTATTTAACCCATAATGTGCCAGGCGGCTACAGTGAAGACAAATTACTTGGCCTAGAAAACACCAATTAAAGTCAGTGTTTATCTCAACAATACAAAACCGAGCCTGCGTCCCAAATGGCACCCTATTCCATAGATAGCGCACTACTTTTCATCAGACTTATGGGCCCTGGTCAAAAGTAGTGCACTGTATAGAGAATAGAGTGCCATTTGGGACGCACTTAATAGTCCGGTTTGGTCAAGAAGAAAACATGAGACATGGATGTGAACCAGTCAATGGAAGGGAACCAATCTATAGCTTTTCATGTTTTCAGCTATAAAAACAAAAGAGAGTCGCACACTCCATATATATGTATAAACTCCCAGTAATTTATCGGGTAAAACACCAACGTTTCAGCATCCCTGTGCCTTCTTCAGGGTGTCTGACATTTCTATAGGTCCCGGCCTGTGCACTGCTCTCTCTCCCACTGTCACTTTCTTTTTTGTAAGAATGACTGAAAGAAAAAAAACATCAAAACCCCCCTTTGCTCTGTAGAAGCCTCCCTTGGGTTTTGGTCTTTAGTGGAAAGCACTGGTGGTGGGGGTGGTGATGCAACATGGGCATTCCCCCATGCAAGGGCTTGGGTTGCCTGTTTCGGTACACTTCCCGCTCGGTGGTACAAAAACAGATCAAAGGATGGTTTCCCGGAAACATCTTAAGCCTAGTCCGCGTTGCGAAGACATTAAAACATAATTCAACAATAGAACATTTTTTATTGAAGTATATGAAATAAACTTAAATGCAATGAACTTATAAAAAAAAATTATTTTTATATTTAACCTTAATTTAACTAGACATGTCAGTGAAGATCAAATTCTTATTTACAATGACGGCCTAGGAACAGTGGGTTAACTGCCTTGTTCAGGGTCAGAACAACAGATGTTTACCGTGTCAGCTCCGGTTACTGGTCCAACGCTCTAACCACTAGGCTACTTGCCACCCCAAGATAATTTGCCCAAGATAAACATAAGATATGAACAAAATGAACCAGTGATTCGTATTTTCCTGCAACTTTCTGAAATGGAACAGGAATGCCCACTTTGTGTAGCTGCTAGCGGTGATGCTAATGATAACCTTCTGGTAGAGATGGAACAGCTTTGGAAAACCTCCTAAATGAAATGTTAACTACAAAGTAGCCTATGCCTACACGGCAGWATGATATGATTATTTGCATACATCCAGTGGCCATTTGTTTTGCAAACTCTGCAATCACATGAGCGCTACTGAAAAATTGCTAACCAAACAACGGTCTCCTGCATGGTAAATGGTAACTACACCCAAGAATACACATTAATTTTTTTCCAGACCWCAAAAGTCTCCTTATGTGTTTTAAGTATTGTTGTGGACTAGAAACATAAAATTTAGTTGTTTTACATTCAAAATTGGTGGTTTTGAGAGCAAAAACTGGGAAAAACTGTAATCAGTCAAAAAAAAAAAAAAAACATTTTATAGGGCGGTATATCGTATTATTTCTATATATACACACACACACCGGTATGCCGCTTTGATCCTTGCTATCTGGGATCCTTGGGACGTCCCTACCCCATTGAAGTTTACATTTAAAAGGGTTAAGGTTTAAGGATAGGGTAGAGACCAAGGATCCTGGATATAGCATGCCGGTTCCCACACCAAGCCCTGCCCCGTCACTCAAGGAGAGCATGTTGTTGCTCGACCATGAAGTCACGAACACGTCACTTGCCGTTCACTCTGCAGTCTGTATGGTCAAGATGTTGGTGACATGTGACACACACTATTAGTTTGTTTGTCTGCAAATAGCTAGTTTGTCTTTTCATAGCACATGACTAAAATAAATTGTGTTAGCCGCTAACGCTAATCACTAGCTAAATGTATTCAGTCAGAGCAAACGTAGCTCAAATCAAATCAAATTKTATTTGTCACACACACATGGTTAGCAGATGTTAATGCGAGTGTAGCGAAATACTTGTGCTTCTAGTTCCGACAATGCAGTAATAAGCTAACTAATAGAGCCGGATACCAGTGCTGGTGTACGCCTAGATCGGCATGTGGTTTGTACAACGGTATCTTCTAAATCAGAAAGGAATAGGCTTAGCATGAATATGTTAGCCAGAGAGCTAGATAGTTACATGGGAAAACATAATGTAACATCATATAGGATCCCCTGGGAAACACTGACCAACACTACCCTGTCACAATAATTCCTTCCTGGCTTATTCATTTGTCGTGTCATGTCAAACAACAATGTATTCAAAGTGCTGTCCACTATATTCCAACTAGAGGTCGACCGATTAATCGGAATGGYCGATTAATTAGGGCCGATTTCAAGTTTTCGTAACAATCTTATAAAAAAACGTATCTTATAAAAAACAATCAATCAATCATAATCACTAGTTATAACTACACATGGTTGATGATATTACTAGTTTATCTAGCGTGTCCTGCGTTGCATATAATCGATGGCCTAAATTTCATATCATGATATTTTTCAAATTTATGAGAGTTCACCGATATATCGGTGAACATATGGGAATCGGCCGATATTAGCTAAAAATGCCAACATCGGTATCGGCCCGATGTCTAGTTTAACGCCGATGTCAAAGCTACCGTGCAATGACACCACGCAAAATTTTGCACTACACGTGCAACACAGCATTCCTAACCTAGCCCACAATGTCTGCTGTGTGGATCGAGCAGTCAACAAATCGAGCAGTCATTTGAAAGAGTAAGAACATTTCAGCGAGACAACTCAAAGGCGAAATCCATTAAAGCCGAGATAATGGAATTCATCCCCTTGACAATCAACTGTTYTCTGTCGCGGGTGATGTTTGCTTTCGCCGACTGTACGAGCACCGGTACACACTACTAAGTGCGCTATTTTTCAGATGTTGCCCTACCGGAGTTACAAAGTAATTGCGTCGCTGCTATTATCTTCATGACATATATACTATGGAACGCTGTTTGGGTCTTTGCGTATCAAAAAAGATACAGTAGCACTGTCAAAGCTGTACAAAAAAGTCTGCAAACAAGCAAACACCGGCGAAGAACAATGAGTTTACAATACCGCGTTGGTAATAAAGCATAATTTGTTCGACCGCAACTTCTGGGGTAGATAGCTTTAGCTTGGTACCTAGCTAGCACCAATACAACCAGCCTGAAAACAATGACCATTAGAAACTGCAGTCATTTTCATTATTCTTAGCAATGATTTAGGAATCCTTGTGCGTAAGTATTAGCTAGGTTGCCACTTGTTGTTCGCCTATTGAAATTGAACTTCAGTTCATGAAAATAAATAGCTAGCCAGCTACTTCRGTTTCCCAAAGCTAACGTTATAAGCAGCCAGCTAGCTTCACCTGGCTAGTGAGGCTCGACCTGACCGGGTTATCTGTTATGAAGCTAGCCACAATAAGGATTAGGCACAATAGTGGAATTTGTAGKTTGCGTTCAAAATAAATGTCATTGACAGTGATGCAAATGAATACAAATATAATTATGCCATACTTTTATTTTGAAGGCTAACCGCAAAGTCCACTATTGCGGCTAATCCTTATTGGGTCTGACCACCATTAATCAAATAACTGTTTTATAAATTAGGGTTATTTTAGCTGATGACACTTAGCTAAATAGTTAGCTAGCTAACTATAGCTACTGAAACAGATTATGTCGTTTTGCTATGTTTTTGGGGAAGAACATTGTTTGCATCCATGAGCTAGCTMGCTTTTTTTTTTATGACCAGCACTGTAGGTGCGAGACAACTTTAGCAGCATCATAGCATATGTATCGATGAATCCCTGTAACATATGAAATACGAGTGATAGTTATTACACATTGATTAAACTATGTAAAACGTGTATGAACGCATTAAATTATTATGTGACGTGCAGTCATATTCAGGTCCTGATTGGTCAACAAGCTTATTTGACACGTCAAATAGTGTTATTTGTATCTTTTTTGACATGCAAAGACCCAAACGGCGTTCCATAGAAATCCTGCTTGAGAATGAAACATCCGAACAATGAAACAGCACAGCAAGTAAGTGAAAGAAATAGGGTTTGATTATGTTTTACTGGTAATGGGGACATACGTAAATGCTAACAAAATAACTTTTTGGCCAGTGTGGTGTGTGTGTGTAACCTTTATTTAACTAGGCAAGAAGGTTAAGAACAAATTCTTATTTACAATGACGGCCCGGACGATGCTGGGCCAATTGTGCGCTGCCCTATGGGACTCCCAATCACAGCCGGATGTGATACAGCCTGGATTCGAACCAGGGACTGTAGTGACGCCTCTTGCACTGAGATGCAGTGCCTTAGACCGCTGCGTTCATGTGTGTGTGTTAACTATTTAACTGTACTAGCTGCCTTTTAGCAGCTTAAAAAGGCAGCTAAAATCTTTAATATTGGGTATCGGTWTCGTTTTTTGGCAAGGAAAATATCAGATATCGGTCAAATATATATATATATATTTTTTTTATATATATATTTTAAACCATCCCTAAAAGTATCAATTAACTAAAATACTTTAAAAGTAATTTAAATATGGAAGGGTGTAGCGGGGTGGATGCAATGGATGTAAATTGTCACCCAAACCATTCAAGCCCAGAGGTCTGTGAAAGAGTCCACTAGTTCAGTTAGTGTTGTGGCCTATTGTCTAGTGATGGTTCTAGTGACCTCCAGCTGACCTGGAAGACAAATGATGCCCTTCCCCGTGACACACACACACACACACACACACTGGGACCAACCGAGAGAGCGAGAAACCAGCTGGTCAGTGGTCATCCTGTCCGCCCCTCCTCAAAATCAGTTTATTGATCACGTACACGAATTTACATATGTTATCGCAGGTGCAGCAAAATGCTCGGATCTACTACACTACAGCCAGCAGGAGGGGTGACACCAGTCCCCTGTCTTATACACACACCTAATGAAACCCATAGTTGGGGCTGGCTTCTAGAGACTCAATAGATATCATTTATTGGTAGTTGTATCGACAGTGCAACCAAACGAACTGACAAAATAAAAAGTCTGACACACACACCACACGACACACACACACACACACACACACACACACACACACACACACAGCACACACACACACACACACACACACACACACACACACACACACACACACACACACACACCACACACACACACACTAAGAAAATCAGTGCTTACTTTGTCAGTGGTCCTTTGTTGTAGTGGAACTTGTCCTTCATGTCCTCTAGCAGCAGTTTGAGCTGCGGCCTCCTCAGGCGTTCCCAGATACTTCCTCCCCAGCTGCAGGTAGCACGGCCAACTTGGCCGAGTCAAAGCCCCAGTGCAGGCCTCTTGTCCGGGGACTTGTGTGAGTGCATCACAAACTTCTGCGGTGAAAAATCAGCTGGCACTCCACCACTAACACAGGCGCCTCGGGCGTGTGTAGAACTGGGGTACAAACAGACCCTGGCATTTCCCTAGACACTGGTGCTCCACCTGGAAGCTAGACTCTGTCTCCTTTAGGAGCCCCTGGCCGGGCCGCTTGGTGACGGGTTCGGAGGGGAGGACAGCCCCCGGGCGGAGGAGGGCGTTGCAGAGGCGTTGGGCGTCAGTTAAGGTGATGAGGCCGCAGGACGGAGCATTGAAGGGTAAAATACCCAGCACCTTGAGGATGTGGAGCTGCTCACCGTCACAGCGCGAGCAGTACACGTAGAGCTCGTCGCACACTGCGTTGATCTGCTGCAAGGAGAAGTCGCGGAGCACCGAGTTGAGCACCTGGGGGAGGCAGAGGCGTTTCTCCCCACCGACAGCAAAGCAGGAGATTGATTCACCCTCTAGAAGGGAGTGGCTTAACTCTGTGGAGCTGTCGCTGGGCACCAAGAGGGGTCCACCTCCTAGGACTGGTGGGGAGGGGAGAGGGGCCATGCTGGAGCAGGAATCAGGGCTGACCTCGGGGGAGGCTTCGTGGCCGGAGCGGGCGGAGAAGGCTGCTGGGCCCCCCAGAGAGCTTTGGCTGCTGAGGGTGAAGGCAGCCAGTGTGTGTTTCAGCCCAGGACTGAGATCCAGAGCCTTGGCTCCACATACCTGGAGCTCCCCTCTACTGTCCATCTCTATGGATCTATCCATGSCTCTATCTGCCTCCCGGGGCTGGGTGTGCTCCTCCCCAGACTCCCTCTTCACCTTGGGGGTCTGGGGCAGGGTGTCTAGGCTGCGTCGCTTCAGGTTCATCTCAGCCATCAGCCTCTTCTTGATGGGCACGTCCTCTAGCCTCTCTCGGTACAGCCGCTTCATGTTGCCCTTGAACGAGGTCAGATCTTTGAATGAGGTTTTCAGACTCGTCTGAGTACTGGCCATGTCGGCGTTGATAGAGGTCCGTTTCGTTCCACTACCAGCTTCACTTGGATTTATAGAACCCTTTGAGTTAATGTGGGTTTTGTTTGTTTGTTTTATTCTCGTGTCAAATGTTCCAGATCTTCTGGTGTTCAGAAAGGTACATGGTGGAGACTGCTGTGTTTCTGTTCAGATTGTTGTCTGTATGTCTGCTTCCTGTAGGGGACGAGAGGTGGGGCAGTGGGGGAGTGGAATGGTTCAGGAGTTAACACAAACCGAAGAGTGAACATTTACATTTTTTCCCTCCCTAGTAAAACTCAAACTATGTTTAGCCTGCATGTAGCCTTTTTCATGTCATCTGAAATTATTTGTCTAAGTAGAAGACCATCCCATCAGATGCCCTTTTCTCTGAGCATAAAATAACGTTGAAGGTGTTTACATGTTTTATGGAGGCTATCCTGGTTGGGGGTTGAGTGGCTCAATAGACCCATTGGGGGCCAAATGGCTATTAACATATCTCACCACCCAAACATCTGCCCATTCAGCCCTTGTCATTGAACCCCATGGGGCAATGACAAGTTTTCACCCACCACACCATTTCATTGCCAACAGAAAGTGATAGTTTTGTCAAGTAAAACCAACCAGGTGGCCAGACAACCAACAACTAGAATCTAGCAATTCTCTCTGGCCTTCTTTCGGTCACTAGATACTGTGACAAAAAAAGTTCACACTTGGTGTAGCCTAGGTAATCAAATTAACAATTTGCCCAAATGGCTCTAAATTGACCAAATAGCCAGCCTCCCCAACCCCACCAGTTGTCCTGCTTGCTGTCCTCAAGCCAACGTCTGCTCTGCTGGTAACCCCAMGCTGACCCCATCAACTATGTGAAAACAATTGATAAAGGAGTATAAAGGCTCTCATTCAACCGGTTCAATTGTTATCGAAATGCACAGCGTGACATGGAATGGATGTTGAACGAGGCATTTTCCCTATGCCCCGGAATCTAGCTGCATTTACACTGCATCAATTCAAATAGCAACCCTGTTCATACCTAGCTACATCTATAAACGACGGATTTATTAACAGGAAATTGTATTGTAATCCAATTTTAGGAAAATTTACATATATATGTGGCTACAACATTTCACTGGAAACCCTGAACATTGGGCGGTGTAAACAACCACCCTCCAATAAAGCTACAATCGTATTATGCTTGTGGGTGACCAATGTATTTTATACTGTAATATCATCCACTTAAAATCGGCTGCCAAATACAAAATGGGGTTAAATGTGTGTATATATATATATATATAACAACTGAAGAGACTGTACATGCGTTTAGGCAGTTCAAATGTAGCTGTGTGCGGACTACAGCGACAACACTAACGCGTTAGCTAGATTATACCAGAACCAGTAAGTACACCGCCGCCAGATCTTTCCACCAAAGCTAGCACTATCGGGGTACAAAAAGTTGGACCACAGATCAGGCTTTGGTCGCAGTATGGTAATAATTACATTACTACCAATGCGAGGAGGTATGCGGCGATGCAAGCTTCACCACCCGTGATTCCTGCGTGGATTTACAAACAAAACGGACATTTTTCCCACGCAACGAAATAATATAGTTTCGGCTAAGAAAGGTTTTTAGACAATATTAATATTCGAACAAAACTAACTATTTCTCAAAAAAATATCGTTGATTGCTGTTTTTTTTTCTCCATCTCGCGGAGTGTCACCCCCTTCTTCGTAGCTAGCAAGGACACCGCGCACAGCTTGCGCTCGGTTCCATTCCACCCGCCCCCTTCCCTCTGGCTCGCCACGATGGCACTGGTATGCAGACAGCACTGATAATGACGTTCACTGGCTAAACTACCGTCTGCGACTAGACTGTCTATCGACCTAGTTAGCTACCTACAATTGCCAGCTAACATTAGCTGAACGTAGAACCAAATACCCGGCTTGTAGCAGCAAGTTGAGCCGACATGAGAATTAGCTGGCAAAGGCGGCTGTGTGGTGTATTTTACACCTCGAACATCGATAAATACTTGTCTTTAAGGAAATAAAACATAAAAAAGCGAATATATTGAGTATCAAATGTAAGGAAACCAATAACGTTACAATTATTATGGCAACACATCTGAGGACCGCGTAACAGAAAACAGAGAAAGACAATTCGATAGCTCGAATTAGCATTGCTTTAGCTACAAAAATGTACGTTATATCCGAGCTGGGCAAACGGATTAGCCAGGTTAGGTTAGCATAGCCACTACTGTTACACACCCAGCGCTGTGTGAAGCCATAGCAAACTAGCCTAGGCTAGTTAACAATTAGCGAACGCTTGTTAAACCCTCAAAGCATGCGTCCATTTCGGTAAACCGTCAAATAATTCACCACCCGATACATAACATTACCCATTTCATCATGTACATAGAAGCAAATAAGCACGTAMCGAAACCCGATTAAAAAGACTTGCCTGAATGAGGTCGTTTCGGCTCCTCTTCTCTCGGTTCTCCTCTGTAATACCGACCGTCAACAAGATGCAGCTAGAAACCACTACATCTAGCGCCCCGCGACGTCACATCACTAACRGAGAKACGTCACCCAGACTCGAATTGGGCATGTCATGGAAACAGTGCAGGGGTRTCTGTCTGTCTGTCTCGCAGTCTGGTTGGTTTGTGTAGCCTACATCTGCAGTGGACAGAGAGAGAATKTTGCGCTCTCTCACCGGCCATAACGATTTGTTTTGATTCCCATTCGKTCTGTCATTGATGTCCAGACCTGTAATATATTTAAATAGGTTACATATTAGTCAAGGTGTGTGTTCTTTTCAAATGCCCAGCTATTAATAATATTTTTTATTTAATTAAAACAATTCCCTATGTGTCTTTAATAATCAACATATTCTAGCGATGTTCGCTAAATGAGCCACGTTTCACTGAAGGTCCCCCAAAAAATGTCAAACAAGGCTTTTTTAACCTCAAACACACTACAAGTTTTACATTCCCTGAATTGCAGGAAAGTTATCCTGCAACAGTGCGATCAAAGGAGAGAATGGATCACTGCTGCTACCTCGCTTTCCAACCAAGGTGCRTGAATTGAGGAGCAAACTGAGGTAGAGAGAGGTCAAATTAAGATCCTATACCTGTATATAGGGAATATGTTACCATTTAGGATGCACATAATAATGATTTACACCTCTGACTGGGTTGCTGCTGCTGTGGCTTCCTCAGAGTCATACCTGTATCATGAATGAGCCATTCATGTTTTTACATGTTACGTGTTTTKACATGTTTTTACAAGTGGGAAGGGAAGGGGCAATGAAGGTCTGAGTTCAGCTCTATCTATTATCCAGATACTGTTTAAAGCCCTACATCCTGAACCAGAAGGGCTAGGGGAGTTTTATACTATATAAGTGTACTTAAAGGGACTGTGTAATGTTTCATATTGGACTCACTTTCTATACACTAGGCAATCCCTTTCAGATTATTGGCAGTAAAATGTGTTAATATAAAGARGAAAGAAAATATCAAAAGTTCACTCTTCTGTCCGGCAGATAGAGATCATTACAACAGATTTGAGGTCACATTTCTTTGATTGTTTAAAGTAGCCATAGCTGACTAAACTCCACTCCATGGTGAAGGAAGTTTCTGATAAACTCCACCAACAGAGTGGAGCAGAGACCCCTCACTGGGCACAAACTGGTCAAATCAACRTTGTTTAAATGTAATGTGTCAACSTATTGTTCTCCTTTGGAKAATTTKTCTATCTACGGCTACCATTTGGTCTCCCATCCACAGCTATTGTTTCAAWTCAACACAGAATTTAACAAAAAAATACACATTACAATAGGCCTAGGGTTTCAAGCTCTGGTTGATTTCAAATTRAWTGATATTTAGTGATATTGAATAGTGTTTGGTTGTCAATGCAACCAAATATCAACATTTGAAGGCATGGGCATCATGCACTCCCCCTATGGGYATGTCACCTCTGTTTGAAAGAGATGTATCTTCTGCTTGGATAGTTCCATCTGTGCCTCTGACTTACTCTGGCTTTGATTCTAGTTTATCTACAAATGTATAATTGATGTCTCCATCTCAAATCAAAAATCTCAGTTAAAGAATGGACTAAATTAAATCAAGTGTATTTAAAGTTTAATTTGATTTAGTCTATCCAAGCAGAAGATACATCTCCTTCAAATGTTGATATTTGGTTGCGTTGACAACCAAAGACATTTCAATATCACTTTGGAAATACAATAAATAGCCTATTAACTTGTTATCAAATCAAATGTTGGATTCATGTCTCCAAATCAAAGATAAACGTTAAAGAATGTGATTAAGCCAGTGTAACAGTATAACTTTAGTCCGTCCCCTCGCCCCGACCCGGGCGCGAACCAGGGACCCTCTGCACACATCAACAACAGTCACCCACGAAGCATCGTTACCCATCGCTCCAGAAAAGCCATTGCAGAGCAAGGTGAACCACTACTTCAAGGTCTCAAAGCGAGTGACGTCACCGATTGAAACGCTATTAGCGCGCACCACCGCTAACTAGCTAGCCATTTCACATCGGTTACACTCACCCCCCTTTCGACCTCCTCCTTTTCCGCAGCAACCAGTGATCCGGGTCAACAGCATCAATGTAACAGTTTAACTTTAGTCCGTCCCCTCGACCCGACCACAAACCAGGGACCCTCTGCACACATCAACAACAGTCACCCACGAAGCATCGTTACACCTGTCTCTTATACACATCTAGATGTGTATAAGAGACAGGAGCAAGGTGAACCACTACTTCAAGGTCTCAAAGCGAGTGACGTCACCGATTGAAACGCTATTAGCGCGCACCACCGCTAACTAGCTAGCCATTTCACATCGGTTACACCAGCGGCTCAGATGGAACTATCGAAGCAGTAGATATATTTCCTTTAAATATTGATATTTTGTTCCGTTGTCAACCAAACACAATTCAAAATTACTTGTAATACAGTAAATAGTTTAAAGTTTCTTCTTATGAAATCATTTAAAGCGTGYATGTTCAAGATAGCATACACACAGTGCATTCGGAAAGTATTCAGACCCCTTCACTTTTTCCACATTTTGTAACGTTACAGCCTTGTTCTAAAATATATATTATTTTTTTATCCTCATTAATCTACACACAATACCACATAATGTCAAAGTGAAAACCTTTTTTTGCATTTGCTCCTCAATATCCTCAGCTAGTTCGGGTTTCTTTTTCGTGGGAAAGAAGGATGGAGGTCTGCGTCCCTGCATCGACTACCAAGGGCTGAACAAGATCACGGTTAAGAACCGTTAMCCCCTACCCATGATGTCTGGCACCTTGGAGCTGACCTAGGGGGAACAATTCTTCACCAAACTGGACCTCCGCAACGCTTATAATCTGGTGAGAATCAGGGAGGGAGATGAATGGAAGACTGCCTTTAACACCCAGAGTGGCCACTATGAGTATTTAGTCATGCCATTCGGATTATTGAACTCACCGGCAGTTTTCCAAGCATTGGTCAATGACACTCTTAGGGATATGTTCCGGAACACATCCTGCACATCCGCCAAGTCCTGATATGGCTCCTGCAAAGTCAACTATATGTCAAGATTGAGAAGTGTGAGTTCCATGTATCCCCAGTGTCTTTCCTGGGTCACAATATCTCTACCGCCGACATCCAAATGGACCMTGTTAAAAGTTAGGGTGGTCACTGACTGGCCCCGTCCTGCCTCACTCAAACAAGTCCAGCGGTTCCTCGGGTTTGCCAATTTTTACAGGTGTTTTATACAGAACTTTGGTGCGGTGGCATCGCCTCTGCCCTAACCCGCAAGTCCMAGACCCGTTTTGGCTGGACCCCGAGTCTTTCCAAGCGGTTCTCGCCAGCAGGAACGCAACTACAATGTAGGCAAATTGGAGCTCTTGGCAGTCAAGTGGGCCCTTGAGGGGTGGAGACACTAGTTGGAGGGGGCACTTCATCCTTTCGTGATCTGGACGGACMATTAGAACTTGGTCTCCATTCAAGAAGCCAAGAGGTTGAACGCTCGCCAGGCTAGGTGGGCTCTGTTTTTTAGCAGGTTCAACTTCACTTTAGCCTATCGCCAGGGATACAAGAATCAGAAAGCAGATGCCCTGTCCCGCCAACACGTGAGAGGGACACTGAACCCATCATCCCCAGCTCCAGGATTGTGGCTCCCGTGTAATGGAGTATAGAGACCACAGTACGACAAGCCCAGACCCGAGAACCTGAGCCCGGCGGGGGTCCCACTAACAGATTTATGTTCTGCGATCAGCCCGTTCTTGAGTACTACAATTGGGACATTCCTCTAAATTAACTGGGCATCCAGGGGTTAATCGGACACTGGAGTTCCTGAGGCGGAAATTCTGGTGGCCCAACATGATTGAGGATGTGAGATCCTTTGTTGCAGCCTGTTCCACTTGTGCCCAAGCAAGTCCTCACGACAGCGACCGGCTGGGTTGCTCCAACCTTTGCCCATCCCCAGCCGGCCCTGGTCCCACYTGTCCGTAGACTATTTATCACAGGGTTACCTCCATCCCAAGGGCTTACCACTATCCTGGTGGTCGTTGATCAGTTCTCCAAGGCAGCCCATTTCATTGCCTTACACAAGTTGCCCTCAGCGAAGGAGACCGCTGATCTCATGATTACCCATGTCTTTCGACTACACAGACTTCCCCAGGACATTATCTCGGATCGTGGGCCCCAGTTYGTCGCACGGTATTGGAAAGCCTTGTGCTCCCTGTTGGGGGCGTTGTTGAGTCTCTACTCGGGGTTCCACCCACAGTCGAATGGGCAAACGGAGGCACCCTGCAGTACCTGGTGGACTGGGAGGGCTATGGCCCCGAGGAGCGGGCGTGGATGCCTGCCCGGGACATCCTGGATCCGGGACTCGTTCGGGACTTCAACCAACTACTTGGTGTCACCCTGGCTCCGCGGCTGGAGCCGCTCCTAGAAGGGGRGATACTGTCATGGTTCCACCTGTCACCAGAGGGTGGTGGAGACCGTCCAAGAGACATTAACGACATTCAGGTGTGTCCTATTTACTCATTATGATTTCCCTGTTAAAATAGGTGTGTTTTCTGTTGTCCTTTGCTAAAGCTTGAATTGTGTGTATTTGTCTCCTCAGTGAGTTTTCGAGACTTAGTGTTTGTTGTTTTCCCAGTGTTACTGTGATCTTTTCATTACCATTTCTCAGGAAAGTATTATGTTTATCCTTAACCGCTGTTTCCTTGTCTGGTCTCTTCTCTGCACCTCACCACGTCACAGTTGTCATAGTGACAACACATTGGAAATTCAACTTCAACTTTTGGCTATCCCTTTGAGTGGATGGATATAGCTTGTAATCTCATTGATCAACGTCTCAACCAAATATTACCCAATTATCCATGTTGAAATGATGTAGTGTGCCCAGTGGGAAGACTTTGTGGAATTCAGCTCTGACTACATCAATTCGCCCCAAGGTCAATACTTCCAAAAATGTAAATGAGGAAACACTTAACTTGTGCCTATGTTTGTCCTTYGTATTTGCGTGCCTATCTTTGTTTGCTGAAATCCATACTTTTGAAATAAATGTTAATCAAATACAACCACCGACTGTTTCCTTTTTGARATTCAATTGGCACATGCGCATTTCCGCTGAGTTGCCATCTTAGAGCAACAGCAATGAGCGAACAGTCGGTGGTTGTATTTGATTAAAGTTTCTTGAAAAAGTAGGAAAGTATCGACCTTGGGCGAATTTATGTAGTCAGAGCTGAATTCAACAAAGCCTGGTCTCTGCTCCACTCTGTTGGTGGAGTTCATTAGTAATACCTTTACCATGGAGGGGAGTTTAGTCAGCTAAAGTAGCTATTAACCTCAAATTGTTTAATGGTCAGTTATGACTAAATATCMATTTTCATCATGTATTTTTGTCGAAGCAATTGAAGATCGTCCGGACATGTTATAACAGCTTTTCTCCAAAATGAAACCCAACCCATTTCTCCTCCTGCTGCCCCCAGCCGAGAGATAGGCTCTGTCCCAAATGGCACCCTATTCCCTACATAGTGCACTATTTTGGGGCCCTGATCAAAGAAAGGTAGTTAACTGTTTAGGGAATAGGGTGGTATTTGAGACTTGTCATGAGAAGGTTATCAGGCGGTGGCTGGGCGAGAGAGGATACGACACGCTCACTTCTCTGTCTGTCTGACCCACACTGGTGTCACTGTCTGGTGTGTGTGTGCATGTGTCTACATTTGTGTGCGCGTGTGTGTGAGCAGCATGATAAAGGTTTGATAAACAACCCCAGCCACCACCATTTGGCTGSATGTGGCTTCCTGGCTGGCTCTCTTACGACAGACAGCAAGGTCAGCAGTTGTATTGTGAGAGGAGCAGAGCAGCAGCGTTTAGCCAAAGTTGCTTAGCATACGCCATGTGTCCCTATGGGCCTTGGTCAAAAGTAGTGCACTATATAGGGAATGGGGTCATTTGGGAGACACACTCTCTCCTCCGGTCCATCTGCAAATCACAAGCAGGGAGACATTGATTTCCTTGTAGTAACATCACTGTGTGCTGCTGCTTGGACTAAATGAATCTCATACATGCAATAACATGACCTGCTCATTGTTCATTAGGAGTTGAACAACACAGAGCTGTTGGCTGAGGTGGTAGTGTATAGGGTTTTCAATGTGTGGGTCTTAAATGGCACTTAAATGGCACTCTTTTTCCTACAAATTTTGACCAGGTCCCATAGGGAAACCCATTGGGCTCTGGTCAAAGATAGTGTACTTCACTACTGGTAAAGACATTTTAGAACACCTACTCATTCAAGGACTTTTCTTTATTTTTTACTATTTTCTACATTGTAGAATAATAGTGAAGACATCACGAACTATCAAAACAAACAACACGCCGTGACCGAGCTAAATAAACGTAGTGCACATACAGCGTCTACAAACGTTCAGACATAGACAATTACCCACATCAAACGAAAGCCTATGGCTACCTTAATAGGGCTCCCAATCAGAGACAACAGAAATCAGCTGTCTCTAATTGGGAACTCATTCAGGCAACCATAGACTCTCCTAGAAAAACTAAAACAACATAGACACAGCTTAGACACACTTTCCACTCAACAACAAACACATTACACTACACCAAACACCCCCTTTACCATATAATCACCACCACAAACCGACAAACACAAACTTCCCCATGTCACAGCGCCCTGACCTAACTAAAATAATAAAGATAAACAAAGAATACTAAGGCCCGGGCGTGACATTAACCCCCCCTTTAAGGTGCGAACTCCGGGCGCCCATTACACAGTCTAGGGGAGGGGTCTGGGTGGGCTTCTCCTTCACGGTGGGCGGTCCGAGCACTCGGTCGTGGTTCCACCCACCAACAGTCACTAACCGCCTCCTTAGCTTCCTCACATTACCCGCCTCCACATTAACCCACTGTAATTTAAGGGGCAAAGCTCCGGACTAGGGAGGACGGATCACAAGGAAGGCGCAGCCACCGGGATAAGGGGCACAGCCAGGATAAGGGGCCCAAGCACAGGTTAAGGGGCAAGCTCCGGACTGATGACGGCAGCTCCGGACTGAGGGACGGACTGGACTGAGACGCAGTCCCGGACTGAGGGACGGCAGCTCCGACTGAGGGCGCCGACCGAGGCGGCAGTCTCGGACTGAGGGACCGGCAGCTCCGGACTGAGGACGGCAGCGGCGAGCGCGTCCGGACTGAGGGACGGTCGAAGCTCCGGACTGAGGACGGCAAGCTCCGGACTGAGGGGACGGGTCCGACTAGACTGGCTGGCCTGACGGATCTGGCTGGGCTCTATGGCTGGCAGACGGATCTGGCTGCTCATGGCTGGTGACGGTCTGGCTGCTCCTGGCTGGCTGACGGATTCTGGCGCTGCTCATGGCTGGCTGACGGATCTGGCTGCTCCATGGCTGGTCTGACGGATCTGGCTGCTTCATGGCTGGCTGACGGATCTGGCTGCTCATGGCTGGGCTGACGGATCTGGCTGCTCATGGCTGGCTGACGGATCTGGCTGCTATGGCTGGCTGACGCGACTGGCTGCTCATGGCTTGGCTGACGGATCTGGCTGCATCCCATGGCTGGGCTGACGGATCTGGCTGCTCATGGCTGGCTAACGGATCTGGCTGTACTGGCTGGCTGACGGATATGGCTTGCCTCATGGCTTGGCTGACAGGATCTGGCTGCACATGGTCTGGCTGGCGGATTCTGGCTGCACATGGCCTGGCTGGCGATCCTGGCAGATCTCCTGTCTGGTTGGCGGCTCTGGCAGATCCTGTCTGGTTTTGGCGGCTCTGGCAGATCCTGTCTGGTTGCCGGCTCTTGGCAGATCCTGTCTGGTTTGGCGGCTCTTGGCAGATCTGTCTGACGATGGCTGCTAGCGGCCTCCTGCACTGAGAAACGGCTTCTGACGGCTCGGGACAGAACGGGCCGGCTCTAATGGCTCGGGGCAGACGGATGGCTCAGATGGCGCTGGGTAGAACCGGACTGGCTCAGATGGCGCTGGGTAGACGGATGGCTCATGGGCTGGGTAGACGATGGGCTCAGATGGCGCTGGGTAGACGGAGCAGTTCAGGCATCGCTGTGCAAGATGGCAAGACTCTGGCCGGCTGAGGCGCACTGGTAGGCCTGGTGCGTGGTGCCGGAGACTGGTGGTACCGGGCTGGGGAACGCATCTCAGGGCTAGTGCGGGGAGACAGGAACAGGGCATACTGGACCCTGGGAGCGCACATTAGGCCTATGCCGTTGGTGCCTGCCGAACTGGTGGGTACCGGGCTGGGGACACGCCTCTCAGGGGCTAGTGGCGGGGATAAGGAACAGGGCATACTGACCCTCGGAAGCGCAACATTAGGCTAGTGCGTGGTGCGGAACTGGTGGTACCGGCTGGGGACCACGCATCTCAGGGGCTAGTGCGGGAGCAGCACAGGACGCACTCAGGAACTCTGGGGACACACAGGAGGCTTGGTGCGTGGTTTAGGCACTGGTGGTAAAGGGCTGGAGACACGCACCATAGGGCTAAGTGCGTGGGAGGAGGCACTGGTTGTACTGGGCTGGGGACTGTCACAGGAGAGTTGTACGTGGGGCTAATACAGGAGGTGCAGGATAGGGACGGTCGTACAGGAGGCTAGGGTGAGCTGGTTTTTCTCTTTCGGTCGTGACTCCGCCGTGCTCGTGTTTTTGGTAAATAAACCCACATACAAACACACACGATACTAATTAATACCCAACAAGTATAGAACATATTTTAAAAAGGAGGAAGGGTAGTCCGGAATATAATACAAACACAATATTGACGGCTTTGATATGAATGGTTATATACCTGGAGATGCAGCAGATATTACTATGAGTATTACTATGAGTATTCTATTGAATCTAACAGAATATGCTGGGATGGAATAGGTAAAAGAAGAAGATTACCTAGTTCAGTTGCACACTGATTCGCATGTCCAACTGAATAGATGTCTCCTGCATTAACTTCCTACCCTCTGACTAGAGAGGTGGCAGTGGGGTTCGTTCGTAGTGAGGACGGCTGGCTATTTTGGAACTTTGTGTTAGTTTAGCTTTCCTGGTGGCCCAGAAACGCTGAGGCATCAACCCAAGTGGGTACTATATTATTACTATCATTATATTATTACTTTGCTATTATTATTACTAGTATTTATTATTATGACTTATTTACTGTTGGTTTATTATTACTAGTATTATGATTATTATTCATATTATCAATAATAATTATTATTATTATTATAGTATTATTATTATTATTATTATGATTATTATTACTATTATTATGAGTATTAACTATCATTGGTGTTGTTATTATTACTACTATTATTTTATTCTATTTATTATTATTCCCGTTATTACTATTGTTATGATTATTTTACTATTATTATGAGCAATACTATATTACTGTTGTATTATTCACTGCTAATTAGTATTAATTACTAACTATTCTAATTCTTATACTAGTCATTATACTGTTCCTATTATTATTAACTATTATTACTAGGTTTATGATTGCTATTATTATTAGTATTAGTACTATTGTTATTACTATTATTACTAACTGTTACTGGATCTACTATTATTACTATTATTTAGTGTACACTATTATATTATTACTAACTATAGTTACACTAGTCATTATTATTATTACTATTAAACTCTGCATGGTCCATCCGAATTCTGCATTGGCGCAGCAGCTCGAGTCATTCATGCTTCCTTTGCGCTTCGCGGGATGTCAGGGATCCGCCGGAACTTTCATTACGCACACCTTGTCCCCTATTCCCACTGAATTAGGACTTGTTATAAGTGTGCCCTTTGGTTTCCATTTGGACTGTTTGAAAATTGTTACAAATGTCCGTTGGTATGTTGAGTTACCTGTGCTGTGTGTTCTGGGCTTTCGTGCCTTGTGGATTGCGCAGATGATTCGGGTCTCGTCCCGTTGGTAAATTCATTGTGCGCGTGTGTAATTTTATTCGAGGTACTCCTACTCTTTGTTTGGGTTTCAATCACTGTGTTTTTTGTTGCAGTGTTTTTTGCCTTTGTCCTGTGCCTTTACACGGCACGTAGCGTAGGAATACGATATTGGGTGCACATAAAAAATAACTCCCCTAGGTCTCGAGCAGGGAAGGAGTCTGAATATTTATGTAAATAGGTATTTTACTTTATTATAATATATTATTTTTCAATTGCAACATTTTGGAAAAAACTCTTTTGGTTTGTCATTATGGGTTTGTGTGTTAGATGAATAGGATTTTTTTTATCCCATTTAAGAATAAGAGTGCAACGTAACAAAAGAAAGTGGGACAAGGGAAAGTCAAGGGGTCGTGGACTCTTTTCCGAATGCATGTGTACTACTTAAGGGAGGTTGCAACCCCCTCTTTCAATGCCATCACGGCTAGGGGCAAAATACATCAAATTTTTGGCGCAGTCATGCGGACTGAGAGTAAAGGCGTATCAGGTGACAATTATCTTGCGTTTGTTAACTGGACCACGGTATGTATGGGCAAGTGGGCCACACGGTTTTCCGCTCTTGCATCGAAGCACCCACAAAAAACTGTCTGTACAAGACACTCAAACCCAGCTGCGCGAGTGCGCCATCGTCATACTTTATTTTGTCCCCCCAACACAAACGAGATCCGACACGTCAGGTTAAAATCATCAAACCAGAACTCTGAACCAAATTACATTAAATTGGGGACAGGTCGAAAAGACATTAAACATTTATGGCAATTTAGCTAGCTAGACTTGCAACTTGACACTTAGCAATTTTGTCTATATCGGCTAGCCTTGTCTGTTGCTAGCTAATTCTGTCTGGGATATAACATTGAGTTTGTTATTTTATACCTGAATGACAAGGTCTCTACTCCACCAATTTATTCACCATACCACGGCCACCGACATCGTTTATAATTTTTTCTCCTTCCAGGCTTGTTTTTCTCTTGATTTATATTGCGATTGGCAACTTTCATTAAATTATGTTGCGTTACAAGACAGCCACTGACCTCACGTTCATCTTTTCAGTCACTCACCGCTGGGTATAAAATGGTGAGATGGCACGGTGGGTCTCTGCCTTCTATAAACCATAAGAGGCAGATGGAGAGAGGCCGGACTGCAGATGGTTCGATCTGCCTAAACGCCAAAATAGACTGACTTCTATTTAGCGCTTTGCTCATGCAGGCAAGGTCGTATGGCGCCAACAGTGTGGTGCCAATAATTGATATTAAGAATCTAAATTCATTTGGTGTAGTGACAGTCTGTTAGTCACCGTGAATAATTCTTAATCCATCAATGCAAATAATAGACAGATTTCGAACGTCGAAAAAACATGTGGAGCTCACATTTGAGTGGTGTGAGTTAGGCTATGCATTTGTGGAAAGAGCTTGGCACGACGCTCGCACTGTACTCGCAGCAAGCCCGCGCAAACACTGGAGCGATCGCGCTTATGGGCGGCACACCATATAGCCTGTAGATATATCAATAGGTTAAGGCTACAATATCTTTCATTGTGTTTATATCAGTACAAGCGGACGGCTTTTGGGGGGCATCTCCTTTTGGAGAACAGGATATTCAAGTTTCAGTTTGACAATCGCTTGTTTACAATATTAGTCAATCTGCCTACTTTGTCAAAAGTGCGCGCAAAGAATGAAGAAATGTGAGTAGGCCTAGGATCATGCTTTGTTGTTTCATATTAATGTCGGCTTCACATTTGTATAATTCTAAAGATGGATGATGAACCTGAGATGATATCTGTAGCGCTACAGAATCAGTCATCGTGCGGCTTACTCGGGCTAGTTGACTACTTTTAAGAATAGTTTTACATGTAATGGATCAACCAAATTTGTTTAGATATGAGCTTGATTCAAATTTTCAATGTAAGTGAATGGGCAAAAGGTGGAATTATGCAAACCAAGTGGACAGGGATGGGGTCAGTATCAAACCCCACGTCTAAAGTTTTGTCATGATTGTCTCTGTCTTTGTAGGGGTTAAGGAAGCCCAGAGAGGACAATTCCCTGTATCTCTTCAGAGGAAACTAGGGGAGAAGGTTAGTGTGATAGTATGACTTCAAATGATCTGAGATCCTCAATTCTTTAAAATTAAATGTTACCTTAATTATATTTTTAATGACTTCCTTCCCATTTCAGCCTAATTCCACGAACCTTCCAACTGTTAGTATCCATTGGCCCTGACGATTGAGGTTTGTTAACCCATCCCAGCTCTCATCAGGGCCCCCGTGGTTTGACCTGTTGGACCCAAATCATGAGAGTCATAGATGTTGGTTATAACTGCTCCACGACAACAACCTGAAGTGTTTTTTCCGCATCCGGGAAAGGAAG
>NC_036859.1:974206-976022 GCF_002910315.2 Salvelinus sp. IW2-2015 | reverse complement strand
GCATTCCAGGTGACTACCTCATGAAGAGAATGCCAAGAGTGTGCAAAGCTGTCATCAAGGTGAAGGGTGGCTATTGGAAGAATCTCAAATATAAAATATATTTTGATTTATTTAACACTTTTTTTGGTTACTACATGATTCCATATGTGTTATTTCATAGTTTTTTCGTAAGTGTGTTTGTTTCGTTTTGCCTTCTTCTTCAATAAAAAGAGATGGCTTATTTTCCAACTGCTGCGTTTTGGTCCGTCAATCCTCCACACGATCGTGACACATCAGATGACCTGGCCTCCACAATCCCCCTACCTCAACCAAATTGAGATGGAGTCAGACTGCAGAGTGAAGGAAAAGCAGCCAACAAGTGCTCAGAAGTTGCCTAGGCCCACTTCTCTACTCTATCTTTACTAATGATTTACCTTCAGTAATGAACAAAGCAAGAGTGGTAATGTATGCTGATGACTCTACAATGTATAGCTCAGCATCAGAATGTAACGAGCTAACAGATGTACTGAGCAGTGAACTAAGAATGGTGTCTGAGTGGGTTGATATGAACAAATTGGTGTTGAACATTTCTAAAACTAAATGTATTGTATTTGCTTCAAGATGTATTCTTGCTGATGATCCCCAATTGAATGTGTCGATGAATAGAACGCATGTAGAGCAAATGAAAAAACGAAACTACTCGGCGTCATGTTGAAGCAAGCTTTATCATGGTCAGAACACATAAATAATATTGTTGTTAAGATGGGTAAGTGAATTGCTGTTACAAGAAAATGTTCAGAGTATGTAACGTCTAGCACTCCGAATTAGGTGATTCAATCCCTGATCCTATCACACTTAGAGCACTGTCTGGTTATAAGGTCATCTGCAGCAAAGAAAGATATAAMAAAAAAARMTCCAAATGGCTCAAAATAAGGCTGCCAGTTTAGCTCTTCATTGCGCTAACCATATGAATTACCCAAATGCATCAGAATCTCTCATGGCTTCATGTTAAAAAATAGAGAAACTGAGGATGGATCAACAACATTGTAGTTAATCCACAATACTAACCTGTAAGGACAGACGCTGGGAGACGAGAAGGAAGTACAGGGAGTGAACATTTAATAAATAACTGACATGAAACAAAACAAGGACAGTGTCTTAACAGGGGGAACAAAACGACATTAATGCAGACACGGGGATCAAACTGAGGAACAGACAGATATAGAGGGGGCAATCAACAAAGTGAAGGAGTCCAGGTGAGTCCAATGAGCGTTGATGAGCTTAATGATGGTGACAAGTGTGCGTAATGATGGGCAGCCTGGCCCCTCGAGCGCCAGAGAGGGGGAGCGGGAGCAGGCGTGACACTAAACTAATTGGAACAGAATAAAAATATTCCAAAACATGCATCTGTTTGCAACAAGGCACTAAAGTAATAATGAAAATAATTGGCAAAGCAATTCACTTTTTGCCCTGAATACAAAGTGTTATGTTTGGGGCAAATCCAATATAACCATTACTGAGTACCACTCTCCATATTTTCAAGCATAGTGGTGGCTGATCATGTTATGTATCCCTGTTAGCTCATCCATGGTGGTCGGCGAACCCTCAACCTCTGGCCCATAGCCCTGGGCGTCATTGACTGTGCCACAAAAGCATGCTGAAGTGGCAAAGTTGATATGCACGTTTATAAACACGGGACACTACAGTTATTGTTATTTGTGGTTGTAAAGATTATTTTGTGTTAATTATGAGGGGGGAGGTTGTGCCATTTTTTTTACGTACAGGGGAGGGTTGTGTGAAAAAATGTTTTACGTTGAGGGGTTTGCATTTTTTTTAT